>NC_025995.2:76380680-76436212 GCF_000442705.2 Elaeis guineensis | reverse complement strand
AGATCCTCCCTCCGATCGAACTTACCTGGTCTCTTGGTGAAATTATATTTTGATCAGATCATTTGACTATTCGTGTTGACCCATGTCAGCTAGGTAAATCAGCGTGACTGATTTAGGTGCTCCTAGACCAGCCCTTTTAATGGTCTCTCTTAAGCTGACTTGGTGAAGCCAGTGGAGGAGATCTATGATAAGCTGGTTCATCTGACCTCATCATCTAAATCAATTAAATCTTTCAAAATTATTAGGTTCTTAAAATAAAATAGTTATGGTGAATAACTAGATCATAGCCTCCATTAAGTGGATGATAATGGGTCCATCAGTTGGATAATCATTGGAGGCCCAAAGGCCTGGTGCTTATCGGCTGATGGAATTATCATTCATGATATGATTTCTTGACTGTATCTTTCTAAATGGTAGTTAGGTTAGCCAACCAAAAATTGGGCCTAATCATTTATTGGCTTGATGGGCCAAATATGGTCATGTTAATGGTTGGACCTAACCAGACCTTTTTAGTGGAGGCCAAAGTCTATTGATTAGGGACTAGGGCAAAATTAAGATTACTAAAATTATTTAAAAAAATAATTAGTTATGAACCTACCCTTAGATGTACATAGGTTGGCCAACCAAAGTTGGGCTTGTGTGCAGTCTAAGTAAATTCTAGTACCCACTAAGGAATTAGGGTAATTCCTCGAATTGGAGGTAGAGACTACCAATTCGAATAAAATAATGAGAGAAACCTTTTGATTAAAATCCAAATCTTTAAGTTTAATGAATCAATTATTAATTAGGTTATAATTTTTTCTTTATGCAGATATGGCACTTCCCTATCACTCTGATCATTGTTGGACAATGATAAGTTGGTGGGATCCAACTTCGATAGCTGGTACCAAAAGTTGAAGATAGTCCTGAAGCATGAATGGATCCCTATATGTGATAATGGATCCTGCACCTGAGGAGCCAGCTGCCAATGTACATAGAAAAGTCAGAGACACTTACCAGAAGTGGCTCAATGATCGGACCATGGTGCACTGCATCATGCTGGCTACCATGAGCGACGAGTTCAATCGCAGATTTGAGACGGCTCAGCCAGGACATGCTTCAAGTGTTGGAGGATGCCTTTGGCACACCCGATGACGTGGAGAGGCACAAGACTAGTGCCATCTTCAACACCAAAATGCGGGATGTGCCTCTATCACTAATCATGTATGTACATGATCGAGCTGATGGAGCGTTTGAGCAAGCTCGGCTTTCCCTTGCATGAGCAGCTTGGGAAAGATGCAATACTGAACTTGCTGCCTAAGTCTTATCTCTCATTTCTCACTCATTATAGAATGACAAAGTTTGAAGTAAACTATCACGGGTTACTGGAGTTGCTTCAGAACTTTGAGAAGGATCACCAACTCCACAAAGAGTCAGTGAGCTTAGTGGAAGGTTCCTCTTCTGATTCTCGACCCTTGAGAAAGAGAAGAAGAACAAGAAAAAAAGTGAAGAAGGTGCAAGTTCAGGCTGGGACATCTGTGCAGAGCCAGATTAGAAAGATCAAGCCTGATAAGAGTCTATTCTACTGGCAAGCACCCTAGATTAGATAGTGTATCAGATATCTACTTATGGTACTGTAGGCTAGGTCATATAAATAAGAACAGAAATAAACAGGTTGACTCAAGAGAAAATCTCGAAGTCAGAGATTGTGAATCACTTTAACCTATGAGTCATGTCTTCTTGGTAAAATGATCAAGTCACCTTTTACTGAAAAAGGTGAGAGAGCTACTGAGCTTTTGGGCCTTGTACATACTGATGTATGCGGGCTTATGAGCACAAGTGCTAGAGGTGGATATTTCTACTTCATCACTTTCATGGATGATCTATCCAGATATGGATATGTCTATCTGATGAAACATAAGTCGGATTCATTTGAAATGTTCAAACGATTCCAAATGAAGTAGAAAAGCAAACCGAAAAGAGTTCTAAATCTCTTTGATCTGACCGAGGGGGAATACCTTTCTGATGAGTTTCTCACATATCTAGGAGAGAATAGGATTCTCTCCCAATGGACTCCTCCAGGAACACCATAGCATAATGGTGTGTCTGAAAGGAGAAATCAGACTCTGTTAGACATGGTCCGATCCATGATGGGTTTTGCCAGTTTGTCGATATCCTTCTGGGGATATGCAGTTGAATCAGCCTATTATCTATTAAATAAGATTTCAAGTAAGTCTGTAATTAAGACTCCATATGAGATATGGATAGGGCGTAAGCCAACACTTTCATACCTTAGGATCTGGAGGTGCTCGGTCTATGTCAAACGGTTAGTTACAGATAAACTTGGACCTAGGTCTGACAAATGCACATTCATCGGGTACCCCAAAGAGACCAAAAGATATTTTTTCTGCCATGCTGATGAACAAAAGGTGTTCGTCAGTCTTAAGGCAACCTTTTTAGAAAAGAAGTTTCTTGGTGAAGGAACCGTTGCCTCTAGGTTAAACTTGATGAAGTTCAATAGGTAGAAGGACCGACACCAATAGCTGAACCTGAGTTGGATTTGATTAGATCAAATTCGGAGCCTAATATACCTGCACCATTAAGACAATCTGGTAGAGTACCGTGTCAGCCGGACAGATACTATGATTTCTTGGTCCGGATGTGGAAAATATGTCTCAAAAACTAATCGTAAGCTGTTGATGGTTGAGCAACCAAGTATTGTAATTGATTTGTTAATAAATAAAATATATTTGGCATTTTCATCATAAGCTTTCATCTTCTAATGAACTCCGTTGTTATGATGAAGTCCTTAGGACTATTTAGATTCGATAAAGAGAGGATTTATCGATTAGTCCTTAAAACTGTTCACGACCAAATGATAGGCTGTTAATAAGGACGACAGCTTCTATCGAGCATAGGTCGCTGTAGGCCATATGGGTTGGTTGTCCTCTTAACCAAGAGTGTGGAGACACTGGTATGGCATACAGGTGAGATGTAAGGGTACATCATCATTGAACGTGACCAACTCCAGAGCATTCTGCTGTCGAGAATGTCTCTGATGGGATATAGGTATAAGTGTCCCTTAGACTGAGATCGCCTCAGTGACTTGCAAGCAACTCACTGTGCTTTGGTACTGGACTAACTGAATTTCTAATTCAGGAAGGCTTCTGGGCACAGTCAAGTACTTGCGAAGTCAGAGTGTGATCGAGATGGGATTGACCACTCCAAGAGTTGGAGAAGAATGAGTCGCTGTATTTCAATTTAGCAAAACCTTGGCCAGGGTAATCCATCAGATGGATTTGATATTTTGAAATACAATGTGGACAACCTGATCAGAGTTGACAGTTGAACTCTGGGGTGTCCTATGATCATTTTGGTCAAGGGGATGAATTATATGAAACTATATCCCATGGGTTCTAAGGATGTTGTTCTACACATTCGACCTATCCGATCGTCGGGTACCATTGCTAGATGGTCACTTCGATTGGTACAAAAATTTTTCCTGTGCTACCGCTTAGGTTCGGACCTATGAGGTCACACATTAGAGTTCATGATCCGATCGGATGGTTGATCAATGATTAAGAATATTCTAGGGTTAAATGATCAATACGATTGACATTTAACCCAGTGCAAGTGTTGCAGGAGGATCGATTAGCAATTGATTGCTAATTGCTTAATTTGATTAAGCCAATGGGCTGAGATTAAGTCTAATTAAATATGATTTAATTAGATTTAGTTTGGCTTGATTGGATCAAGTCCAATTGGTTTATTGGATAAGCCAAGTGCAAGGAAAAACTAGTCCTAGTTCAACTAGGACTTGGGTCAATCTAATTTCTAATTTGATTAAAATTAAATCAGATTTAAATCTAATTTAATCTGATTAAATTAGGTTTTAATTGGTTAAGACCTATTTTAATTAGGTTGATCTAATTTTGTTTGATTTGGTTTGAGAAACCAAATTAAAACAAGTCATAAGATAGAATCCTAGTAAGACTAGGATTCCACCTTGCGCACATAAGCCCCCACGCCCTCTCTCTTATTCACGCCAATCCCTCTTTTGTGACAAAAGCCCTCTCCCAGGTCTTCCACATCACAAAAGGTCTTCTCTTTTTCTTACATGGAAGGTGGTTTGGATCAAATCAAAAGGAATAAGTTTGGATTTCGAATTCTATGAGATAGAGTTTTAGAAATCCAAAACTCTTTCAATTTTGCACCGAATTTATCCAAATTTTTTTTAAATTTTTGTGGCTTTTAGGGTACATTGTGCACCTTTTCTGGTGATCCATGCATGAAAATAGAGGAGGTGCTCAAGAGTTGGGGCCCTTACTTGCCATGTTTGGATAAGCCTTGACTAGGTATTTGACCTAGACAAGGACTCTATCATATCTCTCTCTATAAAATGAGTTTCTTATAAAATTTTGAGGATAGATTTGAGAGACCTTTGTATCCAAAAATTAGAGAAAGACCTTTGGTCGTGGAGATATAAAAGACAAATAGTGTTAGAGAGAGTAAAGAGAAGAAGAAGAGGGTCTTCTTCTAGGGTTGTTGTTTCATCTTTCCTCCTCCATCTTGAGTTTCTGAGAGCGTCTCAGATCTGAAACTCCTCTCCTATTTTCATCTTTGGAAGAGTCCAAATCAAGAAGAAGGAGGCACCTGATCAACCATCAAAGAAGGATCAGCGCAGTACTAGCATACTGTGCTGATTTCCTGAAGCAGGACTTCTGATCGAGATTCGTGGGCTCGTGTGGATGACTCCTAGACCGGATGTGTGTGCGGCTTGCAACATCATCCTCAAGCCCGGATCAGCAAGGTTAGAATGTCTAACTTGCAAGGTAATAGATCTGATCTATTGTTTAATACATACATTAGATGTAGTATAGAAACATGTTGATATGATCAACATGTAGTTCATGCTCTATATATTTTAATTTCTATTTAATGCTATGTAATAATCATATAATAGGATCTTAGATCTAGAGATTTTTTGTTTAAAAAATAAATTTTTGATCTATTTTAGTCTTCCGCTGCTGATTCTTGAAAAAGTTTCAAGATCTAATCTTGAAACCCTAGATCTGATTGCTACAATTGTATCAGAGCCCAGGGTTTTTATTACATGATTATTTATTCATGCTTGTATTATCTCTTAATTAAATTTAATTTATAATCTGATTATTAAATTTAAAATTAAAATTTTAGATCAATCACGAACTGCAAGGTTGTCCTGCTGTAAGTTTATCCTACAGTGCAAAGGTTGTCCTAGTTTGTGTAGATCTATCTTTAATCATAAATTTATTGATATGATCTAAATTAAATTTATAATTTATTAAATTTAAAAGATATTTAAATCTGAAATAAATCTTTTTATTAATAATTTTTGTGTAAAAAATTATTTAAAGTTGAAATTGTTTCAATTACATGAACCTGTTTAGATTAGATCTAAAGTAGTTTCATGTTTATTTTATTTGCATCTTGATATGAATCAAACATGCAATATAGTTGTAGAACATATTATAAAATTATTTTACAAATATGAAAATTATTTTGAAAAGTCGAACCCAACCCTCAGCCCAAAACTTAATTAAGAATTAAGAAGTTGGTTTGATTAGGTTCTAGATTGTGAATTGAAGAACCTAAGACACAAACATAACACATTGGGTTAATGGGTTAGTGGGAATTAGGTCCATTAATTGGGTTAGACCTATGGTTAGATTAAAGATGGACTTAATTAGAGAATTGACTAAATCTAATCAATTGTTGTCTTAGATTAGGTCAAGGATTCTCTAGATCAATTACAATAGTTGTAGTTGGTCAAGTCCATGTCTTTAACGAGAACCAAATGGACTTGATTCTTGGCTAAGCAGTCTAGCATAAACTGTTAGGTTGATCTAATCGAAACTAATTAAACCAGTTGGTGTTAAAGTAAACCAGACCGTGATTTTTAATTGGGAGCCGCTTACCTGATCATTTTGATGGTGTCTAAGGCAAGCTTTGGCCGACCCTCCCACTGATCGAACTTATCTGGCCTCTTGGTGAAATTATGTTTTGATCGATCACTTGACTATTCGAGCTGACCATGTCAGCTAGGTAAATCAGTGTGATGATTTAGGTGCTCCTAGACCAGCCCTTTAATGGTCTCCCTTAAGCTGACTTGGTGAAAGCCAGTGGGGGATCATGATAAGCTGGTTCATCTGACCTCATCCTCTAATCATTTAAATCTTCTAAAATTATTAGGTCCTTAAAATGATAAAGTTATGGAGATAACTGATCATAGCCTCCCATTAAGGTGTTTGATAATGAGTCCATTAACTCAATAATCATTGCAGACCCAAAGGCCTGGTGCTTGTTGACTAATGAAATTATCACTCATCATATGAGACTTGGAAGTGTCTCTCTAATGGTGGTTAGGTGAGCCAACCAAAGTTGGCTTAATCATTCGTTGGTTAGATGCACCAAGTATGGTCATGTTAATGGTTGGACCTAACCGGATCCTTACAGTGGAGGCCAAAGCCTACTGATTAGTTTCTGGGGCAAAATTAAAATTACTAAAAATTATTTAGAGAAATAATTGGTTATGAACCTACCTTAGATGTACATGGGTTGGCCAACCAAAGTTGGACTTGTGTGCAGTCTAAGTGGATTCTATACCCACTAAGGAATTAGGGTAATTCCTCGAATTGAGGTAGAGGCTACCAATTCAAATAAAATAGTGAGAGAAACTTTTGATTAAAGTCCAAATCTTTAGGTTTAATGAATCAATTACTAATTAGGTTATGATTTTCTTTGTGCAGATATGGCCACTTTCCCTATCGCTCTGATCATTATTGGACAATGATAAGTTGGTGGGACCAACTTCGGTAGCTGGTACCAAAGTTGAAGATAGTCCTGGAGCATGAACGATCCTATATGTGATAATAGATCCTGCACTTGAGGAGCCAGCTGCTAATGCACATGGAACAGTCAGAGACACTTACCAGAAGTGGCTCAGTGACCGGACCACGGTGCGCTGTATCATGCTGGCTGCTATGAGCGACGAGTTCAGTCGCAGATTCGAGATGGCTCAGCCAAAGGACATGCTTCAAGTTTGGAGGATGCCTTTGGCACACCCGATGACGTGGAGAGGCACAAGACTAGTTGTGCCATCTTCAATGCCAAAATGCAGGATGGTGCCTCTGTCCACTGATCATGTATTGTACATGATCGAGCTGATGGAACGATTGAGCAAGCTCGGCTTTCCCTTGCATGACAGCTTGGGAAAAGATACAATACTGAACTCGCTCCCAAGTCTTATCTCCCATTCCTCACTCATTATAGAATGACAAAGCCTGAAGTGAACAACCACGGGTTACTGGGGTTGCTTCAGAACTTTGAGAAAGATCACCAACTCCACAAGGAGTCGGTGAACTTAGTGGGAGGTTCGTCTTCTGGTTCTCGACCCTTTAAGAAAGAGAAGAAGAACAAGAAGAAGAAAGTGAAGAAGGTGCAAGTTCAGCTGGGACATCAGTGAGGGCCAGACCAAAAAGATCAAGCCTGATAAGAGTCTATTCTACTGGCAAGCACCCTAGATTAGATAGTGTGTCAGATATCTACTTATGGCACTGTAGGCTAGGTCATATAAACAAGAACAGAATAAACAGGTTGACTCAAGAGGAATCTCGAAGTCAGTGATTGTGAATCACTTCCAACCTGTGGTCCTGTCTTCTTGATAAAATGACCAAGTCACCTTTTACTGAAAAGGTGAGAGAGCTACTGAGCTCTTGGGCCTAGTACATATGATGTATGCGGGCCCATGAGCACCAAGTGCTAGAGGTGGATATTTCTACTTCATAACTTTCATGGATGATCTATCCAGATATGGATATGTCTATCTGATGAAACATAAGTCGATTCATTTGAAATGTTCAAACGATTTCGAAGTGAAGTAGAAAAATAAACTGAAAGAGCATTAAAACTCTTCGATCTGATCGAGGAGGGAAATACTTTCTAGTGAATTTCTCACATATCTAGGAGAGAATGGGATTCTCTCCCAATGGACTCCTCCAGGAACACCACAGCATAATGGTGTGTCTGAAAGGAGAAATCGGACTCTGTTAGACATGGTCCGATCCATGATGGGTTTTGACCAGCTTGCCGATATCCTTCTGGGGTATGCACTCGAATCGACTGTTATCTGTTAAATAGGTTCCAAGTAAGTCTGTAATTAAGACTCCATATGAGATAAGGACGGGATAAGCCAGCACTTTCACACCTTAGGGTCTGGGGGTGCCCGACCTATGTCAAATGATTAGTCACAGACAAACTTGAACCTAGGTCTGACAAATGCACATTCATGGGTACCCCAAAGAGACCAAAGATATTTTTTCTACCATGCTGATGAAAAAAGGTGTTCGTCAGCCTAAGGCAATCTTTTTAGAAAAAAAGTTCCTTGGTGAAGGAACCATTGCTCTAAGGTTGAACTTGATGAAGTTCAACAGGTAGAAGGACTGACACCAATAGCTGAACTGAGTTGGATTGATTAGATCAGATCGGACCCAATGACCTGCACCATTAAGACGATCTGGTAGAGTACCGCATCAGCCAGACAGATACTACGTTTCTTGGTCTGGGATGGTGATCCCATCGAACTCGATGAGAATAATGAGGATCCGATCACCTATATGGATGCAATGCAGAGATCTAATTTCGAGAAATGGCTTGAAGCCATGAAATTCAAAATGGAGTCCATGAAGGTCAACGATGTATGGACATTGGTTGACCCACCTGAAGGGGTTAAACCCATGGGTGTAAATGGGTGTTCAAAAGGAAAGGGCGTAGACGGAAAGGTGGAGACCTATAAAGCCCGTCTGGTTGCCAAGGGGTATCGTCAACATTATGGTATTGATTATGATGAGAATTTTTTCTGTGGCAATGCTCAAATCCATTCGGATAATCTTGCAATAGCTATCCATCTGGATTATGAGATCTGGCAAATGGATGTAAAGAAGCTTTCCTGAATGGAGAGCTGACCGAAGAGGTGTATATGATACAACCTGAGGGATTTACATCCACAGATGAGTCCAAGGTGTGCAAGCTTCAGAGATCTATTATGGATTGAAGCAAGCTTCTCGGAGTTGGAATATGCATTTTGATAAGGTGATCAAAATGTATGGCTTCGTTAAGAATGGAGAAGAGCTTGTATCTATAAATGGAAAATGGTTCAGTTGTGGTATTCCTTGTCTTGTACTGGATGACGGAATGACATCTCCTACTACAGGGAATAAAGTTTGGTTGTCATCGCAGTTCTCCATGAAGGACTTGGGTGAAGCATCCTACATCCTAGGGATGAAGATCTATAGGGATAGATCTAAAAGATACTTGGGTTATCCCAGTCTATGTACATAGATACTGTGCTGAAGAGGTTCAGCATGGAGAATTCAAGAAGGCTATCTACCGATAGGCCATGAAATTTCTCTCTCTAACAAGGATTGTCTGACAACTCCTGAAGAGAGAGAGCGTATGAGTAGAGTCCCATATGCTTCGACCGTGGGATCTATCATATACGCCATGACATGTACAAGACCAGATGTGGCATACTCTCTAGGAGTAGTGAGTAGATACCAATCTGATCTGGAGAAAATCACTGAAAAGTGGTTAAAGCCATCCTTAAGTATTTGAAAAATACTAAGGACCAATGGTTGGTTTATGGTGAGTCAGATCTGAAACTTGTGGGGTTCACAGACTCCAGCTTTCAATCTGATCATGATGACAGTGAAGCGTGTCAGGTTATATCTTTACTCTGAATGGTGAGCTATCTGCTGGAAGAGTTCAAGCAGCATACTGTGGCAGACTCTATTTGTGAAGTGGAGTACATCGCAGCATCGGATGCCGCGAAGGAAGCTGTGTGGCTGAGAAAATTTATCACCGAGCTCAGAGTAGCACCCTCCCTCGATGGTCTGGTCCTGTCCTACTGCGACAGCACTGGTGCCATAGCTCAGCGAAGGAATCCAAAGCATACCAGCAGACGAAGCATATTTTGCGTCGCTTCCACCTGATCCGGGAGATCGTGGATGAGGTGACGTCGACCTTCAGAAGATCGACGGAAAGGAGAACCTGGCCGACCCCTTCACTAAAGCCTTGGTGATAAAGGAGTTGACAACCATAAGTCGAAGATGGGTATTAGATACTATGCGAGTGGCTTTAGGATAAGTGGGAGTTGTTGAAAAATATATCCCAAAAGTCAATCGTCAAGCTGTTGACGGTTGAGCAACTAAGCATTGTAATTGATTTGTTAATAAATAAAATATATTTGGCATTTTCATCATAAGCTTTCATCTTCTAATGAACTCCGTTGTTATGATGAAGTCCTTAGGACTATTCAGATTCGATAAAGAGAGGATTTATCGATTAGTCCTTAAAACTGTTCACGACCAAATGATAGGCCGTTAATAAAGACGACAGCTTCTATCGAGCATAGGTCGCTGTAGGCCATATGGGTTGGTTGTCCTCTTAACCAAAGAGTGTGGAGACACTGGTATGACATACAGGTGAGATGTAAGGGTACATCGTCATTGAATGTGACCAACTCCAGAGCATTCTACTATCGAAAATGTCTCTGATGGGATATAGGTATGTGTCCCTTAGACCTGAGATCGCCTCAGTGACTTGCAAGCAACTCACTGTGCTTTGGTACTAGACTAACTGAATTTTTAATTTAGTGATGGAAGGCTTCTGGGCATAGTCAAGTACTTACGAAGTCAGAGTGTGATCGAGATGGGATTGACCACTCCAAGAGTTGGAGAAGAATGAGTCACTGTATTTCAATTTAGCAAAATCTTGACCAGGATAATCCATCAGATGGATTTGATATTTTGAAATACAATGTGGACAACCTGATCAGAGTTGACAGTTGAACTCTGAGGTATCCTATGATCATTTTGGTCAAGAAGATGAATTATATGGAAACTATATCCGCATGGGTTCTAAGGATGTTGTTCTACACATTCGACCTATCCGATCGTCGGGTACCATTGCTAGATGGTCACTTCGATTGGTATAAAAATTTATTTCTATACTACGACTTAGGTTTGAATCTATGAGGTCACACACATTAGAGTTCATGATCTGATCGGATGGTTGATCAATGATTAAGAATTATTCTAGGGTTAAATGATCAATACGATTGACATTTAACCTAGTGCGAGTGTTGCAGGAGGATGATTAGCAATTCGATTGCTAATTGGCTTAATTTGATTAAGCCAATGGGTTGAGATTAAGTCTAATTGAATATAATTTAATTAGATTTAGTTTGGGCTTGATTGGATCAAGTCCAATTGGTTTATTGGATAAGCCAAGTGCAAGAAAAAAACTAGTCCTAGTTCAATTAGGACTTGGGTCAACCTAATTTCTAATTTGATTAGAAAATTAAATCAGATTTAAATCTAATTTAATTTGATTAAATTAGATTCTTAATTGGGTTAAGACCTATTTTAATTAGATTGATCTAATTTTAGTTTGATTTGGTTTGAGAAACCAAATTAAAATAAGTCATAAGATAGAATCCTAGTAAGACTAGGATTCCACCTTGCACCACAAAAGCCCCCCCATGCCCTCTCTCTTATTCCATGCCAATCTCCTCTTATTTTGTGTGACAAAAGCCCTCTCCCAGGTCTTTCCCATGTCCAAAAGGCTTCCTCTCTTCTTTCATACATGGAAAGTGGTTGTGGATCAAATCAAAGTAAAAATAAGTTTAGATTTCAAATTCTATGAGATAGAGTTTTAGAAATCCAAAACTCTTTCTTTTTTGCACCGAATTTATCCAAATTTTTTTTAGAATTTTTGTAGCTTTTAGGGCATACATTGTGCACCCTTTTCTGGTGGTCCATGCATGAAAATAAGGAGGAGCCCAAGAGTTGGACACCCCTTATCTTGCCATGTTTGGATAAGCCTTGACTAGGTATTTGACCTAGACAAGAACTCTATCATATCTCTCTCTATAAAAAGAGTTTTTTCATAAAATTTTTGGAGTACAAAGAGATTTGAGAGGCCTTTGAGGCATCCAAAAATTAGAGAGAAAGACCTTTGGGTCGTGAAGATATAATAGACACAAGACAGGGTGTCTAGGAGAGACTAAAGAGAAGAAGAAGAGGGTCTTCTTCTAGGGTTGTTAGTTTCATCTCTTCCCTTCCTCCATCTTGAGTTTTCTGAGAGCGTCTTAGATCTGAAACTTCTCCTCCTACTTCTCATTTTGGAAGAGTCCAAATCAAGAAGAAGGAGGCACCTGATCAACCATCGAAGAAGGATCAGTGCAGTACTAGCATACTGTGTTGATTTTCTGGAGCAGGACTTCTGATCGAGATTCGTGGACTCGTGTGGACGACTCCTAGAGACCGGACGCATGTGCGGTTTGCAACATCATACTCAAGCCTGGATCAGTAAGGTTAGAACGTCTAACTTGCAAGGTAATAGATCTGATCTATTATTTAATATATACATTAGATGTAGTATAGAAACATGTTGATATGATCAACATGTAGTTCATGCTCTATATGTTTTAATTTCTGATTTAATGATATGTAATAATCATATAATAGGATCTTAGATCTAAAAATTTTTTGATTTTAAAAAATAAATTTTGATTTATTTTAGTTTTTCACTATCTGATCTTGAAAAAGTTTCAAGATCTAACCTTGAAACCCTAGATCTGGTTCCTACACCGGGACGGTGATCCCATCGAATTTGATGAGAATGATGAGGATCCGATCACCTATAGGGATGCAATGCAGAGATTTGATTCAGAGAAATAGCTTGAAGCAATGAAATTCGAAACAGAGTCCATGTCGTTGAATGGACATTGGTTGACCCACCTGAAGGGGTTAAACCCATTGGGTGTAAATGGACTTCAAAAAGAAGAGGGACGCAGATGGAAAGGTAAAGACCTATAAAGCCCATGTGATTGCCAAAGGGTATCATCAATGTTATGGTATTGACTATGATGAGATGTTCTCCCCTGTGGCAATGCTCAAATTCATTCAGATAATGCTTGCAATAGCTGCCCATCTGGATTATGAGATCTGGCAGATGGATGTAAAGGCAGCTTTCCTGATTGGAGAGCTGACCGAAGAGGTGTATATGATACAACCTGCGGGGTTTACATCCACAGATGAATCCAAGGTGTGCAAGCTTCAGAGTTCCATTTATGGATTGAAGCAAGCTTCTCGGAGTTGGAACATGCATTTTGATAAGGTGATCAAAACATATGGCTTCGTTAAGAATGGAGAAGAGCCCTGCATCTATAAATGGGCAAATGGTTTAGTTGTGGTATTTTTTGTCTTGTACATGGATGACATTCTCTTAATCGGGAATGACATCCCCGCACTACAGGAAATAAAAGTTTGGTTGTCATCACAGTTCTCTATGAAGGACTTGGGTGAAGCATTCTACATCCTAGGGATGAAGATCTATAGGGATAGATCTAAAAGGATGCTTGGGTTATCTCAGTCCACGTACATAGATACTGTGCTGAAGAGGTTCAGCATGGAGAATTCTAAGAAGGGCTATCTACCGATAGGCTATGGAATTTCTCTCTCTAAGAAGGATTATCCGACAACTCCTGAAAAAAGAGAGCATATGAGTAGAGTCCCATATGCTTTGACCGTGGGATCTATCATGTATGCCATGACATGTACAAAGCCAGATGTGGCATAGTCACTAGGAGTAGTGAGTAGATACCAATCTGATCCTGGAGAAAATCACTGGAAAGTAGTTAAACCCATCCTCAAGTATTTGAGAAATACTAAGGACCAATAGTTGGTTTATGGCGAGTCAGATCTGAAACTTGTGAGGTTTACAGACTCCAGCTTTCAATCTGACCATGATGACAGCAGAAGCGTGTCGGGTTATATCTTTATTCTGAATGGAGCCATCTGCTGGAAGAGTTCCAAGCAGCATACTGTGGCAGACTTTGTTTGTGAGGCGGAGTACATCGCAGTATCGAATGCTGCGAAAGAAGCTGTGTGGCTAGAAAAATTCATCACCGAGCTCGGAGTAGCACCCTTTCTCGATGGTCCGGTCCTGCTCTACTGCGACAGCACTGGTGCCATAGCTCAGACGAAAGAACCCAAAGCACACCAGCGGACGAAGCACATTTTGCACCACTTCCACCTGATCCGGGAGATTGTGGATCGAGGTGACGTCGACCTTCAGAAGATCGATGGAAAGGAGAACCTGACCGATCCCTTCACTAAAGTCCTAGCGATAAAGGAGTTCGACAATCACAAGTCAAAGATGGGTATTAGATACTGTGCCGAGTGGCTTTAGGACAAATGAGAGTTGTTGAAAAATATATACATATGTATATATATATATATATATGTATGTATGTATGTATATGTGTGTATGTATATATGTGTGTGCGCGCGCGCTTGTTATATATATTTCTTTCCTTCCAGATGCACCAAAGACTTGCAACTGCAATGGAGTCCCACCCAAGCCTCGGGATGCTCTGCTATAAACCATCTCTCCATGCTCCCCAGAGATCTTGAATGGTGGATGGAGGGGGTGCTAGGGACAGCTTTTGGGAAAGGAGTGAGGACCATATGCGCATGGAGTAACTGCATGTGAGGAAGAGGTGGTCAGCAGTTTCCTCAGCTTGATAACAGAGCACACCTTGCGGAGGAGCAGGGAAGTTCCGCTTCTTGAGATTTTCTGCTATGAAGATTTTATTATGAAAGACTAACCAGTTGAACACCTTGATCCTTGATAGAATCGGCATTCTCAAGTTAACCTTGGAAAAGCTTGAGAGAATACCTCCATGACTTAGGGATGACTAGCATTCACTAACTTTAAATTTTTTGCTAGCACTCCATTTCCATATAACTATGTCAGCTTCCCTAGTCAAATTGATAGAATTGAGAAGGCATCGGAGCTGCTGCAATTCCTTCATTGAGTGAGTGTTGAGTGGCCTATCGAACAGACTTGGAAGATTGGGAGTGCTCAGCATGTCAAAAACACATACCAAAGGATTAGAAGTATGCATGAATAGAGTTGGAAGGATGTCCTTCATCAGTTGACCCTCATACCAGCGGTCAGTCCAAAATGCTTTTTCCTTTCCGTTCCCGATCTGATACTCAATCCCGGCTTCAAAAAGATTCCAGACCGGTTGAATGTTTTTCCATGCAACCGATGTCAGTCTAAATTCATGCGACTTCCTTAATGATACTGTCTTATTCTTGTAGTGTACATCCGACACCAATACCCGTCAGATTTTTTGATGCTCTGTATGGAATCTCCACCACCTCTTGAGAAGCAAACACTAGTTGAAGAGACGTAGGTAAAGAATCCCCAATCCTCCAAATTCCTTCGGCCTGCAAACCTGGTCCCAGTTAGCTAGACAGTGACCTCTAGTGCAAACCTTCCCACCTTTCTAGAGGAATTTCCTTCTTCTCTTATCAATTCGGTCAATAACATTACAGGGAAGGAGGAAGGTTGACATCTAGTAGGTAGGTGAGGCGCTCAGAACTGAATTAACCAGAATTAAGCGTCCACCCAAAGACAGAAGCTTGCCCTTCGAAGCTGAAAGTTTTTTGTCAACTTTCTCCACTAAGAAGTTCCAATCCACAGATCTTACATTGCCATTGTTTAGAGGGAATCCTAGATAATTGGTTGGCAAGGAGGGAAGAGAGCACCCTAAGACCGTTGCTAGCTGCTGGCTTCTTACTTTAGGTAAGTTAATTCCATACATCACATTCTTGTCAAAATTAATTCTCAGCCCTGAAATGATTTCAAAACAGTAGAGGATAAACTTAAGGTATGGAATATGCCTCAGATTGCTGTCATTAAAAATTATTGTATCATCAGCATATTGCATGCATAAGACATCAGATGTAGATTTTGAGTATGCATATTGCCTAGTTTTAATCCATTTAGTTGGTGCACCGTTAATGAGAAGTGCAATTTTATTGGAGGATAAGATGCTTTCCATCCTTTTGCACCACCTTTCGCCAAATCCTCTTGCTCTCAAGATTTTTAGAATAAATGATCAGCTGACGTTGTCAAAAAGCCTTCTCAATATCCAATTTAAGCGCAAGATGTTGAGTTTTTGATTTGGTACAAACAGCTATTATCTCTGGTACACTTAGAAAACAGTCATTTATCTTTCTGCCTTTGACGAATGCTGACTGGACGTCAGTAATCAAAGAATTGATTACTTTGGATAATCTGATACTCAGCACCTTGGTGTTAATTTTCATAACCCCATGCATTAGGCTTATTGGGCGGACGGTAGTCTCTAACCATTCTACAATCCTGCTTCTTTGGAATCTTTGAAATGAATGTGAAGTTGACTCTTGAAATATGCTTATAAAAAGTATTAAAAAGTTTGAGGAGATCAGCCTTTACCAATTCCCAGTATTTTTGGAAAAATTCAGTAGGATATCCATCTGGCCCAGGTGCCTTTCCTTTTGGAAGACTGAAAATAGCTTCCCTGATCTCTTCTTCAGTGAATTATTGTTCCAGTGATGCTGCATCTTGAAAGTTTTTAGAGAATATTGCTGACCAATCAAGTGTTAAAGAGTTACCCGTTGCCTCTCCAAAAAGCTGGGAATAAGCCGTATAAAAGGTTTCTGTAATCCTTTGTGGATATGATATGACGTTCCCTTGGTGCTCGATGCATAAGATAGTATTTTTCCTTTGCCTGTAACTCACATATGAATGAAAGAACTTGATATTTTTATCCCCATTAATTGACTCTCGTTCTTTGTCTCCACAGGATTTCCTCTTCTTTGAGAATCAGCTCTATTTGTTGTTTGAGGCTCTTTCTCTCAAGGATCTGTTCTGCAGTGAGATTGATGGTTTCTTCAAGGGAGTCTAGCCTTAAAATCTACTGCTTGATGCTGTGTTTTTTTTTTTTGGATTATATTACCATTGGTTGACCTGTTCCAATTTCTGAGTTTTGATCTGAGACACCTAAGCTTAGACACCAAATTGGCTGATGCATCAGCAACGCTCGGAGTAGCACGCCAGCAGGCTTTCACAAAGTCATCGAAACCCAGGGTGAGAAACCAAAAATTCTCAAAACAAAGTTACCTTGCGGACGCCGGTTAAATTTCAGGAGCAGTGGAAAGTGGTCAGATGTTGTCTTAGCACTGCAAAAGGATTCTGTTCCAACCAATCATCTGACACTAGACACCTATCCAACTTTGCCATTGTAGGAGCCTCTCGGTGGTTAGACCAAGTAAATATTAGGTGCTTTTGCTTGATTTCAATAAGTTGATGGATATCAATGAAATTGTTGAAGTCATCAGAGACCGTTGTATCGTTGCCGACGCCCTTCCATTCATTAGTGAATTTGATGGTGTTGAAGTCTCCAACAATAATCCAAGAACCTTGCCGCAATTGACGAATGTATGCAAGCTCGGCAAAAAATCTGGGTCTAAGGCTGTGATCGTTGGACCATAAACGTTAGTGACCAGCCAGTTAGAATTACCAGTAGCAGGGAGAGCATAGCCATGGAGAGTACTGAGTGAGTACGTGCCCAAATGGAAACAGGTTCCTGTCACTAAATCTGAGTTCCAACAATTGAGTAGCCCCCCCCTTGAACCATTGGCATCAAGCGCCTGCCACTTATCAAAATTCTTGCTGCAGGTGGTGGCGACATGATTGTTTAAGGTCTCATTTAACTTGATTTCCTCAAAGCAAGAAATTATGCATCGAGAGTGTACAACTGTGTCACGAACCAATTTCCTTTTGTTCGATTTTCCTAATCCTCTCACATTCCAAAACACGAACCAATTTCCTTTTGTTCGATTTTCCTAATCCTCTCACATTCCAAAAGAGTAGTGACATAATATCTGAAGAGGAAAACCAGAGATTCGTATTGCATTAAGGGCAACATGCGACAGCAGTCCAAGTGATTTCCGAAGTGGTTGTTTTCAGTAATGAAGAATGTGATGGAATCTATGAATAATGTTCCATCTTGTCAATTGGTAAGTATCTTGGTGTTGGGTTTTTCATTACAAGGAGTTGAAACGTAGCTGAAAGACCAAGAGATGCTTCATGAACCTATATGGGTATTATGCCCTCCCTCACTGGCTAAATGCGCTAATATTAATGCTAATAGGTCATTCCATCCACAGATTGATAAATTGAGGACTAGACTTTTGATTAGATCTATGATGGCATTTGCTTGCATGTAGATGCATGCCTACAACTACTCCATTGTTTGTAGAGAAACCTTGAGAGAGGCCTTGCAAACTGCTCATTTACATAATTAACCACATGTAAACATCATCGATAATGACTCAACCTTATTTTTGTTTAGGCTTTCCTCCAACACTCAATGTAGGATAAAAACACATTTAGGAGGTGTTTGGTTGGGGGCAGTTGGAGTCTGGAGTTGAAATGAAAATGAAAATAGATGACTCCTATTCTAATTATTTGGTTGGGAGGACTTCCATTTCAATTTCGATCCCAAGATGGAACGGGAATGGTCCAATCTATCTAAAACTCAATCTCTACTCCGATTCCAATTCCGATCATGAACCAAATATCTCGGAGAATTTGGCCATTCCGATTTTGATTCCCATCCATTCTGATTCTCATTCCAATTCCAATTCTGATTGTGAACTAAACATCTCCTTACAGGGGGGATGCATGCACGGCGGTAGATTAGCCATCAAATATTGGTAGATAGGAAGTAAGAAACATGAATTGGATATGTAAATAGTTGCCGGCTCGGGCATTCACTAATACAACAAAGCATGTTCCTCGATGAGGAAAGAGATGATGGCTTTTATCATCATGTCATCTTTATTCAAAGCGCAGTTTTGCTAGAAGGAATGACCTTTTGCTTAACAATTGCAACAACATTGTATATATGGGGGAACAATACCAGTTGACACACATTGGCCACCCTTACATCCTGCTTTGATGCAGTCACTGGTGCATTTCTGCAGGCTACGGCATGCAATGCAGTAAGCAAATTCAGAGGCTTTCACACCAACAGCTGTGGCTGCAACCATGAGATATAAGTGAAAACTTATCCCGTAATTTTAAATATTTGAGTCGAGCCATTACTAAAACGCTACAAAGAAATTTTGCAAAGCTGGTCCACGCATATAAATCAAAACTTTTGGATGCTTTTTCCATCATTCCGATGGGTAGTTCTAGCCATCGATAGGAAGAATACATAAATCCATTCAGTCCTATGAACATGTTTATTAAGTATAGAAATATAGGAACTCAATCTAAACATGTGCATTCATTGACAGATAATAAGCATGTTTCACTCTATATAGATACATGTTTAGAGTGTATTTACTGGGGCCAAAGAAAAAAAGCATTTGAGAATTTTAACATAGGGCCATCATTGTAAAAGAGATCATCTTTTGCAAAATTCCCATGAATAATAAATGTCTTCCAATCCGCATAAAGTAGAAAGGAAAGGAGTTTCACTAGTCCAGCAATGTTCTAGACAATTTGGCCGATTAAGAAATTTAAAATTCTGAAAAAAACACAGAAATTTATTTGCACTATTTGACACTTGCATAGACACAAACAAAGAAAAGGAATGGTTCGTTGGAGGCAGCAAGCGTTAAGACCTATGGGTCCCACCCCTTCTAAATTATGTTAAAAATAGTAAAATTCATGTTTTTGAAAAAACCATGGATATTCCATTGTAAGCCAAAAGAAGTCTTGAATAATCGGTAATTCCTGGTTAATTCTAGTATCGAAAGATAATAAGAGAAATTTGTGAATTTCTGATTCCTTGAAGATGGTGAAGAGTTTTGCTTCAGTACATTTTCTGAATAGTAACTTTTTGTGTAAAGAATCTAAACTCTTAAATTCAGAAGGCTGGAAAGGACATTTTGATTTGTTTCCTAGTTCAACTAGTTAACTACTTAAGAGAGATTAAATAATTAGTGCTTGAATTTTCTAAAAGATTATTTAATATTATACTAAAAATTATTTTGAAATTTTACTCTAATTTGAAGCTATTAGGATGATCGATCTCTCACAAATGAAGAGATGAAGGAATAAAATGAGAAACATATGAGAAAAAGAAAAGGGATAAAGAGGTAGGGGTGAAAGTGGATTGGATAGTATCCGTTCGGATCCATTTTCATATCCGAATTTATCCACATAAATAGAAATTTGAGCATCTTTCTAATATCTACATCCATATTTATATCCATCAAATAAAATTAGTTATGGATATGAATAGATAACTATCAATCCATATCCAAATATATGATTCTATTTGTAATCTTATTTAGTTTTATATAGCACCTATATATTAACTTTTAAGAGAAACATATAATCATATTAATATACTATTAATTTGATTTACGATCCACTTAATAATATCTTTGATTCTATAATTATAAAGTTTAGATATTCGACTTATATCTATATTTATAATCATATTTTTTTGCATCCGACTTATGTTCATATTTGTTTAAAATGAATATAAATATAAATTTTTGCATCTGACTTATATCCATATTTGTTTAAAATAAATATAGATATGAATTTATTTATGTATCTGTATTTATTAAATAAAATGAATATGGATATATTGGTAATCCAATTCATATCCATATCGATATTTATTTTATTTAATAAATATGGATATGGATATAAATCAGAAATATGGATATAAATCAGAAATGTGGATATAAATACAGATATAAATCAGATGATTAAACTTTATGACCATAAAGTCAAAGATATTATTAAGTAAATAATAAATCAAGTTAATTATATTGTTATAGCCATTAATTTTTTTAAAAAATTTATAAGTGCTATATAAAATTAAATAAGATTATAAATAGAATAAAATATTCAGATACGAATTGGATAATTGTCTATCTATATCCATATCCATTTTTAAAGATATGGATATGGATATTAATTGGATACTTGAATATCTATTCAAATCCAGATAGATTTGGATACAAAAATGAATCTAGATGAACATTATCTAGTCCACTTTTACCCCTAGTCCTAATGGAGGTGGAAGAGAGTCCGGAGAGAAGGGAGAGAGAGAATAAGAGTGAGTGTGGGAGCATTCTCCCATATAGAAGAATTCTCCTATGTCAAAGAACTTTTCCAATTTCCTAATTTGATTTCTCTGAAACAACCATAATTTGAGTAGATCAGTACTTCCCAATTGGGGGTCTTTTTGTTAGATGTCTCCAAAGGGACTTCTAAATTGGGACTCTTATTTGTCATGCCAACCCTCAAAAGCTGAAAGAAATCACACCACCAACATCAAGATGTATATCAGATGGACGATTTTGAGAAAAAAATATACATATAAATGGAAGCAAACTTCATAAATAAATCATAAAATGAAACCATCGGCGCTGGACAGAAATTATAAGATAGATATTTTGGAGAAGAAACAAACCTGATGTCATCAGGAAGGCAATCAACATGACAACAACCGGGAACTTTGCAGCAGTGTATATAATTTTGCCCCCCATCTTTCACCAATTTTCTCTCACGATGTAAATCAAACCGAAATCCAATTCCCCAGTCTTAGACCCCAAAATGATCAGGTTTCGGCTGAGTTTGGATGGAAATATGGTATTTAACAAGTCATTTTGGTACTCTTTTGGATTATTTTATAAATTATTTAATACATAGATTTTAATGCTTCATGAATTGAGACATGTAAAGATGATCATATACAAATTTAAAAAGTTGTAGCTAAATGACACAGGGCATCCAAACAGTAATCCAGCTTAGCAAGAGCAATAAATTGTAATAATTATACTGCGATAAAATAATATCTACAAGTAAGAGAACAAGAGTATATATATGTATGTATGTATGTTAGTTTGTCCTGTATTCCGTATATTATGAGTAAATTCAGAAGATTTGCTTTCGTATCACATACAATATCCCACCATATTACGAATAAATTTAGAATATTTGGTTTCTATTCTATCACATCCAAGAATTTGTACTACCAAATCGCACCATATTATAAGTAAATTTAGAAGATTTACTTTCTCATCTCATCCAAATATCTCTGGTAAATTTTGAAGAATTACTTTATTATCACATCCAAATATTTCTAGTACTAAATCCCAGACTATGTGGAGTAAATTTAGAAGACTTACGTTTTTATCACATCCTAGCGTTTGTGAGGCTATATACACTGAGGTGTCTACCGTGGCTAAGGCCACAAATACCAGAGAGAGCAAAAGACGGCGAGTGATAAATGGGCAACAGAAATAATCAGCCTTCTATCATAAAGCACTTGGTTCCTAGCATCAGGTTTGTATCACGTCTAGCACGAGGACTCTATGATTTTTATTCATACTTTCCGTGCCAGCTCTTATTATTCTATTTTATGATTTGTTTTATTTTTTTTAGCTATTAAATGTATCAAACTTCCATTTTTCAAGAAAGCTAAATGATTCAAATTATTGATCAACTAGTTCTCCAAAATATTTTATAATAATTTATAAGGAATTATCTGAGCTATAATATAGATATCTTGTGATGTGTTTCACCTTTTTATTTCAAATTTCTAATCTCTATCCTTGTTTCCATGTATCTAATCTCTGTTACTAAGCCAATTGTCTACAAATATTGTAGAACCACTGAAGCTCCTTTGCGTTTCATGTTTGTGTGCATATGAACATTTCTGTATCATAGATTTATTGAAACCATATCTTTCTTTTTTGTGATGATGGCCCGGTTATAAAGTTTTCAAATGCCTCTCACATCCCCAGCAGATACATGCACTCCAGATTTATTATTAAATAGAGTCAAATCCTTTTTTTTTTTTTTTATAATGAATGCGTGTTTATCGCGACATACTTTTGTGTTAAATGCAAGGATTTTTTCTTAAATCGAATGGCTGGAGTTGTATAGGGTGAAGCGCAAAAGCATTGAAAAAAAAGTTGATATTTTGCCGTTTCCTGATAGAAATCTAGTCTAAATCCACAAAAGGTGAAGGAAAAGCAGACCATTTTTGCCATTTTTTCTTTTATTTTGTATTGTTTATAAATTGCCCTGATAGAACAAAAAGGCTTGCTTACATCTCAAGGTTTGCAGTTGGAGCTGTGAACATTAAAAAATCTTCATGGACTTACTGCGTTGGGGCATGTCAAAACTATCTAGACTGCGATGAGGCTTGCAGTGCTCGTGGGTTCTATGGAGGTCAATGTGTAAAACTACCTCTTGGTGGCCAATCTCTAACGTGTTGTTGCTAACGGGAGCAATCGGGAAGGAAACCTAAAGCCCCAGTGATCATGGAGAAAAGTGCTTCATACTTATTAAATAAGAGAAATCAAGTGTGTCTACTGAACAGAGAATTTGCATAAAAAGACTTGCAGTGATATGCTACAGGACTAGTTCATCTTTTCTTGTCTTCCATCCTAGATTTTGGTAAAGTAAAGAACCTTGTTTCTTTTCCTAAGAAGAATATGCCATGGGAGGTGCATGTGCACCACCAATAGTTTTATGTGTTGAGGGTTTATACAAAAGGCAATAGCCGAGGATATATGAGGGTGAGAGACATAAGGGGCCTAGGCTACTCGGTCTGCTAAACCTGAAAGGGAGCGGCCGTCCCAGCTTCCTTAGTAACCAGGTTCCTCCCTCACTCGAACTTCTTTGCCACTTCACTGGCGAGGGGCCAATCACCTATATGGTAGGTTGTTTAGTGAGAGTATCATAGAGGTCGGAGAGGTGATGATGGTGCTTGTTGGTGTACTGTGAGGGCCAACAAAAAAATAATAATAACTGAGGAGGATGCTTCAAATTGAAAAATTCTGCTGTTTCTCTCCCTCTAAATGCTCCAGCAAACCACTATTATGACACATCCAATGGATAACTATTGATTCGCTTTAAGATATGCACTTAACCGCATGTTATGTAGATAGGAGCTAGTGTTTGGGATGGTTAGTGTGTGTGCTCTAGCCTGGATTATTGCCAAACTTGTTGCGCAAATGGACGCAAGAGAAAGATGTGGTTCAAGTTTTTTCTGAATTTCTACATAAGACACAACCATCGGACCGTTCCATCTTCTTTTCTATAGGTTTTCACCTACTAGTATTATGTTGTTCACTATTAACCACAAGAAAACTTTTGCTTTCTTTGATGGTCAGAGTTTCCACAATCTTGTGAGTAGTGAGGTTATCCCTCCATGCATGAAGGTAAGATAGGTGGTCCCGATTTTGAAGCTTCTTCAGTTATCCCATTTCCATTCTATATGATCGTCCTCTATGGTGAGGTTTTGTCCCTCTAGACTCTTTGTTAGCTCTTCCAGCTCCTTCTTTCCTTCTGCTGCTTATGGTTCATCCATTGGTTGGTCTACCATCGAGGAAGGCCACGAGAGATATTTGTGGATGATTTAGCAAATGATACAGTATTAGGTATAAACAACTTAAAAGATGTTTCAAACATCCAAGAGTCATGCCAAAAGGCAATATTCTCCCCATCCTCCATATTCTAGTATTGCGAAATATGTCCGAAAAGCCAATCGTCAACCTGTTGATGGTTGAGCAACCTTATATTGTAATTGATTTGTTAATAAATAAAATATATTTTTAATATTTTCATCACAAGTTTTCATCTTCTAATAAACTCCGTTGTTGTGATGAAGTTCTTAGGACTATTTAGGTTCGATAAAAAGAGGATTTATCGATTAGTCCTTCAAACTGTTCCGACCAAATGATAGGCTGTTAACAAGGACGACAGCTTCTATCGAGTATAGGTCGCTGTAGGCCATATGGGTTGGTTGTCCTCTTAACCAAGAAGTGTGAAGATACTGGTATGGCATACAGGTGAGATATAAGGGTATATCGTCATTGAACGTGACCAACTCCAGAACATTCTGCTGTCGAGAATGTCTCTGATGGGATATAGGTATAAGTGTCCCTTAGACCTGAGATCGACTCAGTGACTTGCAAGCAACTCACTGTGCTTTGGTACTGGACTAACTGAATTTTTAATTCAGTGACGGAAGGCTTTTGGGCATAGTCAAGTACTTGCGAAGTCAGAGTGTGATCAAGATGGGATTGACCACTCCAAGAGTTGGAGAAGAATGAGTCGCTGTATTTCAATTTAGCAAAATCTTGTGCAGGATAATCCATCAGATGGATTTGATATTTTGAAATACAATGTGAACAACCTGATCAGAATTGACAGTTGAACTCTGAGGTGTCCTATGAGCATTTTGGTCAAGGGGATGAATTATATGAAAACTATATCCACATGGGTTCTAAGGATGTTGTTCTACACATTCGACCTATCCGATCGTCGGGTACTATTGTTAGATGGTCACTTCGATTGGTACAAAAATTTATTTCTGTGCTACCAGCTTAGGTTCGAACTAATGAGGTCACACACATTAGAGTTCACGATCCGATCAGATGGTTGATCAACGATTAAGAATTGTTCAAGGGTTAAACGATTAAGAATCGTTCAAGGGTTAAACGATCAATACGATTGACATTTAACCTAGTGCAAGTGTTGCAGGAGAATCGATTAGCAATTTGATTGCTAATTAGCTTAATTTGATTAAGTCAAAGGGCTGAGATTAAGTATAATTAAATATAATTTAATTAGATTTGGTTTGGACTTGATTGGATCAAGTTCAATTGATTTATTGGATAAGCCAAGTGCAAGAAAAAATTAGTCATAGTTCAAATAGGACTTGGGTCAACTTAATTTCTAATTTGATTAAAAAATTAAATCAAATTTAAATCAAATTTAATCTGATTAAATTAGATTCTTAATTGGATTAAGATCTATTTTAATTAGATTGATTTGATTTTGATTTGATTTGGTTGGAGAAACCAAATTTGAACAAGTCATAGATTGAATCTTAGTAAGACTACGATTCCACCTTAGCCCCCACACCCACTCTCTCTTATCCCATGCCCACTCTCTTTTATTTTGTGTGACAAATATTCTCTCCCAGGTCTTCACGCATGCCCAAAGATTTCCTCTCTTTCTCTCTTATATGGAAAGTGGTTGTGGATCAAGTCAAAATAGGAATTAGTTTGGATTTCAAATTTTATGAGATAGAGTTTTAGGAAATCAAAACTCTTTCCTTATGGCATTGATTTGATCCAGATTTTTTTTTAAAATTTTTGTAGCTTTTATGGCATATAATATGCACCCTTTGTTGGTGGTCCATGCACAAAAAGAAGGAGGTGCCCAAGAGTTGAGTGTCCCTTATCTTGCCTTGTTTGGATTTACCTTGATTAGGTATTTGACCTAGACAAGGACTCAATCATATCTCTCTATTTGAAATAAATTTTTCCATAAAATTTTTTATGAATTATAGAGCTTTGAGAGTCATTTGGGGCATCCAAAAATCAAGAAGAAAGAGTCTTGGGGCATGGAGATCTAATAGACACCAAACTAGGTGTCTGGGTTAGAGCAAAGAGAAGAAGAAGAGGGTCTTCTTCTAGAGTTGCTGGGTTCATCTCTTCCCTTCCTCCATCTGTAAGTTTTCTGAGAGTATCTCATCTAAAACTCCTTCTCCTACTTCTCATCTTTGAAAGAGTCCAAATTAAGAAGGAGGCATCTGATCCACCATCGAAGAAGGATCAACGCAGTACTAGCATACTGTGCTGATTTCCTGTACCAAGACTTCTGATCATGATTCGTGGGCTCGTGTAGATGACTCCTAGAGACTGGATGCGTGTGCGGCTTGCAACATCATCCTCAAGCCTGGATCAACAAAGTTAGAACGTCTAACTTGCAAGGTAATAGATCTGATCTATTATATTTTACATACATTAGATGTTGTATAGAAACATATTGATATGATCAACATGTAGTTCTTGCTCTTTATATTTTAATTTTTATTTAATGTCATATAATAATCATGTAATAGAATCTTAGATCTAGAGATTTTTTAGTTTTATAAAATAAATTTTGATTTATTTTAATCTTCTGCTGCTTGATCTTGAAAAAGTTTCAAGATCTAACCCTAAAACACTAGATCTGGTTTCTTCAATTGATTTCAGAGCTTAGGTTGTTTAATACATGATTATTTATACACGCTTATATTATTTCTTAGATTAGATCTAATTTATAATCTAATTATTAAATCTAAAATTAAAATTTTTAGATCAATCATGAATTGTAGGTTGTCCTGCTGTAAGGTTTACCCTTTACAGTGTAAAGGTTGTCCTAGTTCGTGTAGATCTATCTTTAATCATAAATTTGTTAGATGTGATTTAGATTAAATTTATAATTTATTAGATTTAAAAGATATTTAAATCTAAAATAAAATTTCTTTGTTAATAATTTTTGCGCAAAGAACCATCATATATTTGTCTGAAAAATTTGTGCAGTTTAAGATTGAAATTATTTCAATTACATGAACCTGTTTAGATTAGATCTAAAGTAGTTTCATACTTTTTTTCCTTACATTTTGATTATGAATCAAATATGCAACTTGGTTGGTAGAACCATATTGTAAAAATATTTTACAAATATAAAAATTATTTTCGAAAAGCCGAACCCCAACCCTCAGTCCAAAACTTAATTGAGAATTAAGAAGTTGTTTGATTAGGTTCTAGGATTGTGAATTGAAGAACCTAAGACACAAACTATAACACATTGGGTTAATGGATTAGTAGAAATTAGGTCCATTAATTGGGTTGACCTAAGATTAGGTTAAAGATGGACTTAATTAGAGAATTGACTAAATCTAATCAATTATTGTCTTAGATTAGGTCAAGAATTCTCTAGATCAATTACAATAGTTGTAGTTGGTCAAGTCCATATCTTTAACGAGAACCAAATGGACTTGATTTTTGGCTAAGCCGTCTAGCATGAACTGTTAGGTTGATCTAATCAAAACTAATTAAACAAATTGGTGTCTAAGATAAATCAGACCGGTGGTTTTTAATTGGCAGCCCGCTTATCTAGCCATTTTTGATGGTGTCTAAGGCAAACTTTGGTAGATCCTCCCATCGATCGAACTTACCTGGCCTCTTGGTGAAATTATGTTTTGATCAGATCATTTGACTATTCGAGCTGACCCATGTCAGCTAGGTAAATCAGTGTGACTGATTTAGGTGCTCCTAGACCAGCCCTTTTAATGGTCTCCCTTAAACTGACTTGGTGAAGCCAGTGGGAGGATCATGATAAGCTGGTTTATCTGACCTCATCCTCTAAATCAATTAAATCTTTTAAAATTATTAGATCCTTAAAATGAAATAGTTATGGTGATAACTATATCATAGCCTCTCATTAAGTGGATGATAATGGGTCCATCAGTTGGATAATCATTGGAGGCTCAAAGGCCTGGTGCTTATCGGCTGATGGAATTATCATTCATAATATGATTTCTTGACTGCATCTTTCTAAATGATGGTTAGGTTAGTCAACCAAAGTTGGGTCTAATCATTTATTGGCTAGATGGGCCAAATATGGTCATGTTAATGATTGGACCTAATCAGACCTTTTCAGTGGAGGCCAAAGCCTATTGATTAGGGACTGGGGCAAAATTAAGATTACTAAAAATTATTTAGAAAAATAATTAGTTATGAACCTATCCTTAGATGTACATGGGTTGGCCAACCAAAGTTGGGCTTGTGTGCAGTCTAAGTGAATTCTAGTACCCACTAAGGAATTAGAGTAATTTCTCGAATTGGAGGTAGAGACTACCAATTTGAATAAAATAGTGAGAGAAACCTTTTGATTAAAGTTCAAATCTTTAGGTTTAATGAATCAATTACTAATTAGGTTATAATTTTTTTTTGTGCATATATGGCCACTTCCCTATCACTTTGATCATTGTTGGACAATGATAAGTTGGTGGGACCCAACTTTGATAGCTGGTACCGAAAGTTGAAGATAGTCTTGGAGCATGAACGGATCCTATATGTGATAATGGATCCTGCACCTGAGGAGCCAGCTGCCAATGCACATGGAACAGTCAGAGACACTTACCAGAAGTGGCTCAGTGATCGGATCACGATGCACTACATCATGCTGGCTACCATGAGCGACGAGTTCAATCGCAGATTTGAGATGGCTCAGCCAAAGGATATGCTTCAAATGTTGGAGGATGCTTTTGGCACACTTGATGACGTGGAGAGGCACAAGACTAGTGCCATCTTCAACACCAAAATGCGGGATGGTGCCTCTGTCACTGATCATGTATTGTACATGATCGAGCTGATGGAGTGTTTGAGCAAGCTCGGCTTTCCCTTGCATGAGTAGCTTGGAAAAGATGCAATACTGAACTCGCTGCCCAAGTCTTATCTCCCATTCTTCACTCATTATAGAATGACAAAGTCCGAAGTAAACTATCACGGGTTACTGGGGTTGCTTCAGAACTTTGAGAAGGATCACCAACTCCACAAAGAGTCGGTGAACTTAGTGGGAGGTTCTCTTCTGGTTCTCGATCCTTGGAGAAAGAGAAGAAGAACAAGAAGAAAAAAGTGAAGAAGGTGCAAGTTCAGGCTGGGACATCTGTGCAGGACTAGACTAGAAAGATCAAGTCTGATAAGAGTCTATTCTACTGGCAAGCATCCTAGATTAGATAGTGTATCAGATATCTACTTATGGCACTGTAGGCTAGGTCATATAAATAAGAATAGAATAAATAGGTTGACTCAAGAGAGAATCCTCGAAGTCAGTGATTATGAATCACTTTCAACCTATGAGTCCTATTTTCTTGATAAAATGACCAAATCACCTTTTACTAGAAAAAGTGAGAGAGCTACTGAGCTCTTGGGCCTTGTACATACTGATGTATGCGGGTCTATGAGCACAAGTGCTAGAGGTGGATATTTCTACTTCATCACTTTCACGGATGATCTATCCAGATATAAATATGTCTATCTGATGAAACATAAGTCGAATTCATTTGAAATGTTCAAATGATTCCGAAATGAAGTAGAAAAATAAATCGAAAAGAGTTTTAAAACTCTTCGATCTGACCGAGGAGGAGAATATTTTTCTGGTGAGTTTCTCACATATCTAGGAGAGAATGAAATTCTCTCTCAATGGACTCCTCCAGGAACACCACAGCATAATGGTGTGTCTGAAAGGAGAAATTGACTCTGTTAGACATGGTCCGATCCATGATGGATTTTGCCAGCTTGTCGATATCCTTCTGGGGATTTGCAGTCAAAGCAATCTATTATCTATTAAATAGGATTTCAAGTAAGTCTGTAATTAAGACTCCATATGCGATATGGACAGGATGTAAGCCAGCACTTTCACACCTTAGGGTCTGGGGGTGTCTGGCCTATGTCAAACGGTTAGTTACAGATAAACTTGGACCTAGGTCTGACAAATGCACATTCATAGGGTACCCCAAAGAGACCAAAGGATATTTTTTCTACCATGCTGATGAACAAAAAGTGTTTGTCAGCTTTAAGATAATCTTTTTAGAAAAAGAGTTCCTTGGTGAAGGAACCGTTGCCTCTAAGGTTGAACTTGATGAAGTTCAATAGGTAGAAGGACCGACACCAATAGCTGAACCTGAGTTGGATTTGATTAGATCAAATTCGGAGCCCAATATACCTGCACCATTAAGGCGATCCGGTAGAGTACCACGTCAGCCAGACAGATACTATGATTTTTTGGTTTGGATGTTGAAAAATATATTCAAAAGTCAATCGTCAAGCTGTTGATGGTTGAGCAACCAAGCATTGTAATTGATTTGTTAATAAATAAAATATATTTGGTATTTTCATCATAAGCTTTCATCTTCTAATGAACTCCGTTGTTATGATAAAGTCCTTAAAACTATTCAGATTCGATAAAGAGAGGATTTATCGATTAGTCCTTAAAACTGTTCACGATCAAATGATAGGCTGTTAATAAAGACGACAGCTTCTATCGAGCATAGGTTACTGTAGGCCATATGGGTTGGTTGTCCTTTTAACCAAAGAGTGTGAAAATACTGGTATGGCATACAGGTGAGATGTAAGAGTATATCTCATAGAATATGACCAACTCCAGAGCATTCTACTGTCGAGAACCTCAGTGACTTGCAAGCAACTCACTGTGCTTTGATACTAGACTAACTGAATTTTTAATTTAGTGACAGAAGGCTTCTGGGCATAGTCAAGTACTTGCAAAGTCAGAGTGTGATCGAGATGGGATTGACCACTCCAAGAGTTGGAGAAGAATGAGTCACTGTATTTCAATTTAGCAAAATCTTGACCAGGATAATCCATCAGATAGATTTGATATTTTGAAATACAATGTGGACAACCTGATCAGAGTTGACAGTTGAACTCTGAGGTGTCCTATGATTATTTTGGTCAAGGGGATGAATTATATAGAAACTATATCCGCATGGGTTCTAAGGATGTTGTTCTACACATTCGACCTATCCGATCGTCGGGTACCATTGCTAGATGGTCAATTCGATTGGTATAAAAATTTATTCCTATACTACCGACTTAGGTTCGAACCTATGAGGTCACACACATTAGAGTTCATGATCCGATCGGATGGTTGATCAATGATTAAGAATTGTTCTAGGGTTAAATGATCAATACGATTGATATTTAACCTAGTGCGAGTGTTGCAGGAGGATTGATTAGCAATTCGATTGCTAATTGGCTTAATTTGATTAAGCCAATGGGCTGAGATTAAGTCTAATTGAATATGATTTAATTGGATTTAGTTTGGGCTTGATTGGATCAAGTCCAATTGATTTATTGGATAAGCCAAGTGCAAGAAAAAAAACTAGTCCTAGTTCAATTAGGACTTGGGTCAACCTAATTTCTAATTTGATTAGAAAATTAAATCAGATTTAAATCTAATTTAATCTGATTAAATTAGGTTCTTAATTGGGTTAAGATCTATTTTAATTAGATTGATCTAATTTTGGTTTGATTTGATTTGAGAAACCAAAATAAAACAAATCATAAGATAGAATCCTAGTAAGACTAGGATTCCACCTTGCGCCACAAAAGCCCCCCCCCACGCCCTCTCTCTTATTCCATGCCAATCTCCTCTTGTTTTGTATGATAAAAGCCCTCTCCCAGATCTTTCCCATGTCCAAAAGGCTTCCTCTCTTCTTTCATACATGGAAAGTGGTTGTGGATCAAATCAAAGTAAAAATAAGTTTAGATTTCAAATTCTATGAGATAGAGTTTTAGAAATCCAAAACTCTTTCCTTTTTGCACCGAATTTATCCAATTTTTTTTTAAAATTTTTGTAACTTTTAAGGCACACATTGTGCACCCTTTGCTGGTGGTCCATGCACAAAAATAAGGAGGAGCCCAAGAGTTGGGCGCTCCTTAAATTGCCATGTTTGGATAAGCCTTGACTAGGTATTTGACCTAGACAAGGACTCTATCATATCTCTCTCTATAAAATGATTTTCTTCATAAAATTTTTGAAGTACATATAGATTTGAGAGATCTTTGGGGTATCCAAAAATCAGAGAGAAAGATCTTTAGGTCATGGAGATATAATAGACACAAGACAGGGTGTATAGGAGAGAGTAAAGAGAAGAAGAAGAGGGTCTTCTTCTAGGGTTGTTAGTTTCATCTCTTTCCTTCCTCCATCTTGAGTTTTCTGAAGCGTCTCAGATCTGAAACTCCTCCTCCTACTTCTCATCTTTGGAAGAGTCCAAATCAAGAAGAAAGGGGCACCTAATCAACCATCGAAGAAGGATCAGCGCAGTACTAGCATACTGTGCTGATTTCTTGGAGCAGGACTTCTAATCGAGATTCGTGGGCTCGTATGGATGACTCCTAAAGATCGGATGTGTGTGCAATTTGCAACATCATCCTCAAGCCTGGATCAGCAAGGTTAGAACGTCTAACTTGCAAGGTAATAGATCTGATCTATTGTTTAATACATACATTAGATGTAGTATAGAAACATGTTGATATGATCAACATGTAGTTCATGCTCTATATATTTTAATTTTTGATTTAATTCTATGTAATAATCATATAATAAGATCTTAGATCTAGAGATTTTTTAATTTTAAAAAATAAATTTTGATTTATTTTAATCTTCCACTGTCTGATCTTGAAAAAGTTTCAAGATCTAATCTTGAAACCCTAGATCTGGTTCCTACAATTAGTATCAGAGCTCAGGTTGTTTATTACATGATTATTTATACATGCTTAGATTATCTCTTAGATTAGATCAAATTTATAATCTAATTATTAAATCTAAAATTAAAATTTTAGATCAATCACGAACTGCAAGGTTGTCCTGCTGTAAGGTTTACCCCTTACAGTGCAAAGGTTGTCCTAGTTCATGTAGATCTATCTTTAATTATAAATTTATTAGATATGATCTAAATTAAATTTATAATTTATTAGATTTAAAAGATATTTAAATCTAAAATAAAATCTCTTTATTAATAATTTTTGTGCAAAAAAAAAATTATTTAAAGTTGAAATTGTTTCAATTACATGAACCTGTTTAGATTAGATCTAAAGTAGTTTTATGTTTATTTTATTTGCATCTTGATTATAAATCAAACATGCAATATGATTGGTAGAACCATATTATAAAATTATTTTACAAACATAAAAATTATTTTCGAAAAGTCGAATCCAACCCTCACCCAAAACTTAATTAAGAATTAAGAAGTTGTTTGATTAGGTTCTAGGATTGTGAATTGAAGAACCTAAGACACAAACCATAACACATTGGGTTAATGGGTTAGTGAAAATTATGTCCATTAATTGGGTTAGACCTATGGTTAGATTAAAGATGGATTTAATTAGAGAATTGACTAAATCTAATCAATTATTGTCTTAGACTAGGTCAAGGATTCTCTAGATCAATTACAATAGTTGTAGTTGGTCAAGTCTATATCTTTAATGAGAACCAAATGGACTTGATTCTTGGCTAAGCGGTCTAGCATGAACTGTTAGGTTGATCTAATCGAAACTAATTAAACCAGTTGGTGTCTAAGGTAAATCAGATCAGTGATTTTTAATTGGGAGCCCGCTTACCTGGCCATTTTTGATGGTGTCTAAGGCAAGCTTTGGTCGACCCTCCCACTTATCGAACTTACCTACCCTCTTGATGAAATTATGTTTTGATCGGATCACTTGACTATTCGAGCTGACCCATGTCAGCTAGGTAAATTAGTGTGATAGATTTAGGTGCTTCTAGATCAGCCCTATTAATGATCCCCCTTAAGCTGACTTGGTGAAGCCAGTGGGGGGATCTTGATAAGCTGGTTCATCTGACCTCATCCTCTAAATTATTTAAATCCTCTAAAATTATTAGATCCTTAAAATGATAAAGTTATGGAGATAACTGAGTCATAGCCTCCCATTAAGGTGTTTGATAAAGAGTCCATTAACTCAATAATCATTGCAGACCCAAAGGCCTGGTGCTTGTTGACTAATAGAATTATCACTCATCATATGACGACTTGGAAGTGTCTCTCTAATGGTTGTTAGGTAAGCCAATCAAAGTTGGGCTTAATCATTCGTTGGTTAGATGCACCAAGTATGGTCATGTTAATGGTTAGATCTAACCGGATCTTTACAGTAGAGGCCAAAGCCTACTGATTAGGTTTCTGAGGTAAAATTAAAATTACTAGAAATTGTTTAGAGAAATAATTGGTTATGAACCTACCCTTAGATGTACATGGGTTGGCCAACCACAGTTGGGCTTGTGTGTAATCTAAGTGGATTCTAGTACCCACTAAGAAATTAGGGTAATTTCTCGAATTGAAGGTAGAGGCTATCAATTCAAATAAAATAGTGGGAGAAATTTTTTGATTAAAGTTCAAATCTTTAGGTTTAATGAATCAATTAGTAATTAGGTTATAGTTTTTCTTTGTGCTGATATGGCCACTTCCCTATCGCTCCGATCATTGTTGGATAATGATAAGTTAGTAGGACCTAACTTCGATAGCTGGTATCGAAAGTTGAAGATAGTTCTGAAGTATGAACGGATCCTATATGTGATAATGGATCCTGCACCTGAGGAGCCAGCTGTCAATACACGTGGAACAGTCAGAGACACTTACCAGAAGTGGCTCAGTGATTGGACCACGGTGCGCTGTATCAAGCTGGCTGCCATGAGCGACGAGTTCAGTTGCAGATTCGAGACGGCTCAGCCAAAGGATATGCTTCAAGTGTTGGAGGATGCCTTTGGCACACTCGATGATGTGGAGAGGCACAAGACTAGTTATGCCATCTTCAACACCAAAATGCGGGATGGTGCCTCTGTCACTGATCATGTATTATATATGATCGAGCTGATGGAACGATTGAGCAAGCTCGGCTTTCCCTTGCATGAGCAGCTTGGGAAAGATACAATACTAAACTCGCTGCCCAAGTTTATCTCCCATTCCTCACTCATTATAGAATGACAAAGCCTAAAGTGAACTACCATGGGTTACTGGGGTTGCTTCAGAACTTTGAGAAGGATCACCAACTCCACAAGGAGTCGGTGAACTTAGTGGGAGGTTCGTCTTCTGGTTCTCGACCCTTTAAGAAAGAGAAGAAGAATAAGAAGAAGAAAGTGAAGAAGGTGCAACTTCAGACTGGGACATCAGTGTAGGGCCAGACCAGAAAGATCAAGCCCGATAAGAGTCTATTCTACTGGCAAGCATCCTAGATTAGATAGTGTGTCAGATATCTACTTATGGCACTATAAGCTAGGTCATATAAACAAGAATAGAATAAACAAGTTGACTCAAGAGGAAATTTTCGAAGTCAGTGATTGTGAATAACTTCCAACCTGTGAGTCCTGTCTTCTTGATAAAATGATCAAGTCACCTTTTACTGAAAAAGATGAGAGTGCTACTGAGCTCTAGGGCCTAGTACATACTGATGTATGTGGGCCCATGAGCACAAGTACTAGAGGTGGATATTTCTACTTCATAACTTTCATGGATGATCTATCTAGATATGGATATGTCTATCTGATGAAACATAAGTTGGATTCATTTGAAATGTTCAAATGATTCTGAAGTGAAGTAGAAAAACTGACTGGAAAGAGTATTAAAACTCTTCGATTTGATCGAAGAGGAGAATATCTTTCTAGTGAGTTTCTCACACATCTAGGAGAGACTGGGATTCTCTCCCAATGGACTCCTCCAGGAACACCACAGCATAATGGTGTGTCTGAAAGAAGAAATCGGACTCTGTTAGACATGGTTCGATCCATGATGGGTTTTACCAGCTTGCCGATATCCTTCTATGGGGATATGCACTCGAATCGGCATGTTATCTGTTAAATTGGATTCTAAGTAAGTCTGTAATTAAGACTCCATATGAGATATGGACAGGGCGTAAGCCAGCACTTTCACACCTTAGGGTTTGGGGGTGCCCGGCCTATGTCAAATGATTAGTCACAGATACTATGATTTCTTGGTCCGAGACGGTGATCCCATCGAACTTGATGAGAACGATGAGGATCTGATCACCTATATGGATGCAATGCAGAGATCTGATTTCGAGAAATGGCTTGAAGCCATGAAATTCAAAATGGAGTCCATAAAGGTCAATGATGTATGGATATTGGTTGACCCACTGAAAGGGTTAAACCCATTGGGTGTAAATGGGTGTTCGAAAGAAAAATGGGCACAGATGGAAAAGTGGAGACCTATAAAGTCCGTCTGGTTGCCAAGGGGTATCGTCAACGTTATGATATTGACTATGACGAGATATTTTTTTCTGTGACAATGCTCAAATCCATTTGGATAATACTTGTAATAGCTGTCCATCAGGATTATGAGATCTGGCAAATAGATGTAAAGATAGCTTTCCTGAATGGAGAGCTGACCGAAGAGGTGTATATGATACAACCTGAGGGATTTACATCCACAGATGAGTCCAAGGTATGCAAGCTTCAGAGATCTATTTATGGATTGAAGCAAGCTTCTCGGAGTTGGAACATGCATTTTGATAAGGTGATCAAAATATATGGCTTCGTTAAGAATGGAGAAGAGCCCTACATCTATAAATGGGCAAATGGTCTAGTTGTGGTATTCCATGTCTTGTACATGGATGATATTCTCTTAATCGAAAATGACATCTCCGCACTACAGGGAATAAAAGTTTGGTTGTCATCGTAGTTCTCCATGAAGGACTTGGGTGAAGCATCCTACATCCTAGGGATGAAGATCTATAGGGATAGATCTAAAAAGATGCTTGGATTATTTTAGTCCACGTATATAGACACTGTGCTGAAGAAGTTCAGCATGGAGAATTCTAAGAAAGGCTATCTACCGATAGACCATGAAATTTCTCTCTCTAAGAAGGATTGTCTGACAACTCCTGAAGAGAGAGAGAGTATGAGTAGAGTCCCATATGCTTCGATCATGAGATCTATCATGTATGCCATTACATGTACAAGACCAGATGTGGCATACTCACTAGGAGAAGTGAGTAGATACCAATCTGATCCTGAGAAAATCACTGAAAAGTGGTTAAAGACATCCTTAAGTATTTGAGAAATACTAAGGACCAATGGTTGGTTTATGGCGAGTCAGATCTGAAACTTGTGGGGTTCACAAACTCTAACTTTCAATCTAATCATGATGACAGTAGAAGCATGTCGGATTATATCTTTACTCTGAATGGTGGAGCTATTTGCTGGAAGAGTTCCAAGCAGCATACTGTGGCAGACTCTGTTTGTGAAGCGGAGTACATCGCAGCATCGGATGCCGCGAAGGAAGTAGTGTGGCTGAGAAAATTCATCATCGAGCTCAGAGTAGCACCCTCCCTCGATGGTCCAGTCCTGCCCTACTGCGACAGCACTGGTGCCATAGCTCAGGCGAAGGAACCCAAAGCACTCCAGCGGACGAAGCACATTTTGCGCCGCTTCCACCTGATCCAGGTGATCGTGGATCGAGGAGACATCGACCTTCAGAAGATCGATGGAAAAGAGAACCTGGCCGACCCCTTCACTAAAGCCCTGCGATAAAGAAGTTCGATGACCACAAGTCGAAGATGGGTATTAGATACTATGCTGAGTGACTTTAGGACAAGTGGGAGTTATTGAAAAATATGTCCCAAAAGCCAATCGTCAAGCTATTGACGGTTGAGCAACCAAGCATTGTAATTGATTTGTTAATAAATAAAATATATTTAGCATTTTCATCATAAGCTTTCATCTTCTAATGAACTCTGTTGTTATGATGAAGTCCTTAGGACTATTCAGATTCGATAAAGAGAAGATTTATCGATTAGTCCTTAAAACTGTTTACGACCAAATGATAGGCCGTTAATAAGGATGACAGCTTCTATAGAGCATAGGTTACTGTAGGCCATATGGGTTGGTTGTCCTCTTAACCAAAGAGTGTGGAGACACTGGTATGGCATACAGATGAGATGTAAGGGTACATCATCATCGAATGTGACCAACTTCAGAGCATTCTACTGTCGAGAATGTCTCTGATGGGATATAGGTATGTGTCCCTTAGACCTGAGATCACCTCAGTGACTTGCAAGCAACTCACTATGCTTTGGTACTGGACTAACTAAATTTTTAATTCAGTGATGGAAGGCTTCTGAGCATAGTCAAGTACTTGCGAAGTTAGAGTGTGATCGAGATGGGATTGACCACTCCAAGAGTTAGAGAAGAATGAGTCACTGTATTTCAATTTAGCAAAATCTTGACCAGAGTAATCCATCAGATGGATTTGATATTTTGAAATACAATGTGGACAACCTGATCAGAGTTGACAGTTGAACTCTGAGGTGTTCTATGATCATTTTGGTCAAGGAGATGAATTATATAGAAACTATATCCGCATGAGTTCTAAGGATTTGTTCTACACATTCGACCTATCCGATCGTCAGGTACCATTGCTAGATGGTCACTTCGATTGGTACAAAATTTATTCTGTACTACCGACTTAGGTTGAACCTATGAGGTCACACTCATTGGAGTTCATGATCTGATCGGATGGTTGATCAACGATTAAGAATTATTCTAGGGTTAAATGATCAATATGATTGACATTTAACCTAGTGCAAGTATTGTAGGAGGATCGATTAGCAATTTGATTACTAATTGGCTTAATTTGATTAAGCCAATGGGCTGAGATTAAGTCTAATTGAATATGATTTAATTAGATTTGATTTGGACTTGATTGGATCAAGTTCAATTGGTTTATTGGATAAGCCAAGTGTAAAAAAAAAATAGTCCTAGTTCAATTAGGACTTGGGTCAACCTAATTTCTAATTTGATTAAAAAATTAAATCAGATTTAAATCTAATTTAATCTGATTAAATTAAGTTTTTAATTAGATTAAAACTTATTTTAATTAGGTTGATCTAATTTTGGTTTGATTTGGTTTGAGAAACCAAATTAAAATAAGTCATAAGATAGAATCCTAGTAAGACTAGGATTCTACCTTGCGCCACATAAGCCCCCCCATGCCCTCTCTCTTATTCCACGCCAATCCCCTCTTGTTTTGTGTGACAAAAGTCCTCTCCCAGGTCTTTCCCACATCCAAAAGACTTCCTCTCTTCTTTCATACATGGAAAGTGGTTGTGGATCAAATCAAAGTAAAAATAAGTTTGGTTTTCAAATTCTATGAGATAGAGTTTTAGAAGTCCAAAACTCTTTTCTTTTTGCACCGAATTTATCTAAATTTTTTTTGAAATTTTTATAGCTTTTAGGGTACACATTGTGCACCCTTTGCTGGTGGTCTATGCATAAAAATAAAGAGGAGGAGCTCAAGAGTTGGGCACCCCTTATCTTGCCATGTTTGGATAAGCCTTGACTAGGTATTTGACCTAGATAAGGAATCTATCATATCTCTCTCTATAAAATGAGTTTCTTCATAAAATTTTTGGAGTATATAGAGATTTGAGAGACCTTTGGGGCATCCAAAAATTAGAGAGAAATATCTTTGGATCGTGAAGATATAATAGACACAAGATAGGGTATCTAGGAGAGAGTAAAGAGAAGAAGAAGAGGGTCTTCTTCTAGGGTTGTTAGTTTCATCTCTTCCCTTCCTCCATCTTGAGTTTTCTGAGAGCATCTTAGATCTGAAACTCCTCCTCCTACTTTTCATCTTTGGAAGAGTCCAAATCAAGAAGAAGAAGGCACCTGATCAACCATGAAGAAGGATCACCACAGTACTAGCATACTGTGCTGATTTCCTGGAGTAGGACTTCTGATCAAGATTCGTGGGCTCGTGTGGATGACTCCTAGAGATCGGATGCATGTGCGGTTTGCAACATCATCCTCAAGCCCAGATCAGTAAGGTTAGAACATCTAACTTGCAAGATAATAGATCTGATCTATTGTTTAATACATACATTAGATATAGTATAGAAACATGTTGATATGATCAACATGTAGTTCATGCTCTATGTATTTTAATTTTTAATTTAATGCTATGTAATAATCATGTAATAGGATCTTAGATCTAGGGATTCTCTAATTTCAAAAAATAAATTTTGATTTATTTTAGTCTTCCGCTGCCTGATCTTGAAAAAGTTTCAAGATCTAACCCTAAAATCCTAAATCTGGTCCCTACACCGGGACGGTGATCCCATCTAACTTGATGAGAACGATGAGGATCTGATCACCTATATGGATGCAATGCAGAGATCTGATTCTGAGAAATGACTTGAAGCCATGAAATCCAAAATGGAGTCCATGAAGGTCAACGATGTATGGATATTGGTTGACCCACCTGAAGGGGTTAAACCCATTGGGTGTAAATGGATCTTCAAAAAGAAGAGGGACGCAGACGGAAAGGTGGAGACCTATAAAGCCTGTCTGATTGCTAAAGGGTATCGTCAATGTTATGGTATTGACTATGACGAGATTTCTCCCCTGTGGCAATGCTCAAATCTATTCGGATAATGCTTGCAATAGCTGTCCATTTGGATTATGAGATCTGGCAGATAGATGTAAAGGCAGCTTTCCTGAATGGAGAGCTGACCGAAGAGGTATATATGATACAACCTGAGGGATTTACATCCACAGATGAATCCAAGGTGTGCAAGCTTCAGAGATCTATTTATGGATTGAAGCAAGCTTCTCAGAGTTGGAACATGCATTTTGATAAGGTGATCAAAACGTATGGTTTCGTTAAGAATGGAGAAGAGCCCTGCATCTATAAATGGGCAAATTGTTCAGTTGTGATATTTCTTATCTTGTACATGGATGACATTCTCTTAATCGAGAATGACATCCCTGCACTATAGAAAATAAAAGTTTGGTTGTCATCACAGTTCTCTATGAAGGACTTGGGTGAAGCATCCTACATCCTAGGGATGAAGATCTATAGGGATAGATCTAAAAGAATGCTTGGGTTATCTCAGTCCACGTACATAGACACTGTGCTGAAGAGGTTCAGCATGGAAAATTCTAAGAAGGGCTATCTACCGATAGGCCATGGAATTTTTCTCTCTAAAAAGGATTGTCCGACAACTCCTGAAGAGAGAGAGAGCGTATGAGTAGAGTCTCATATGCTTCGATCGTGGGATCTATCATGTACGCCATGACATGTACAAGGCCAAATGTGGCATACTCACTAAGAGTAGTGAGTAGATACCAATCTGATCTTGGAGAAAATCACTGAAAAGTAATTAAAGCCATCCTTAAGTATTTGAGAAATACTAAGGACCAATGGTTGGTTTATAGCGAGTCAGATCTGAAACTTGGGGGGTTAACAGACTCCAGCTTTCAATCTGACCATGATGACAGCAGAAGCATGTCGGGTTATATCTTTATTTTGAATGGAGCTATTGCTGGAAGAGTTTCAAGCAGCATACTGTGGCAAACTCTGTTTGTGAGGCAAAGTATATTGCAGTATCGGATGCCGCGAAAGAAGCTGTGTGGCTTAGAAAATTCATCACCGAGCTCGGAGTAGCATCCTTTCTTGATGGTTCGGTCCTGCTCTACTGCGACAGCACTGATGCCATAGCCCAGACGAAAGAACCCAAAGCACACCAGCGGACGAAGCACATTTTGTACCGCTTCCATCTGATCCGAGAGATTGTGGATCGAGGTGACGTCGACCTTCAAAAGATCGATGAAAAGGAGAACCTGACCAACCCCTTCACCAAAGCCCTAGCGATAAAGGAGTTCGACAATCACAAGTCAAAGATGGGTATTAGATACTGTGCCGAGTGGCTTTGGGACAAGTGAGAGTTGTTGGAAAATATATCCCAAAAGCCAATCGCCAACCTGTTGACGGTTGAGCAACCTTGTATTGTAATTGATTTGTTAATAAATAAAATATATTTTTGATATTTTCATCACATGCTTTCATCTTCTAATGAACTCCTTTGTTGTGATGAAGTCCTTAGGACTGTTTAGGTTCGATAAAGAGAGGATTTATCGATTAGTCCTTAAAACTGTTCACGACCAAATGATAGGCTGTTAATAAGGATGACAGCTTCTATCGAGCATAGGTCGCTGTAGGCCATATGGGTTGGTTGTTCTCTTAACCAAGGAGTGTGGAGACACTAGTATGGCATACAGGTGAGATGTAAGGGTACATCATCATTTAACGTGACCAACTCCAGAGTATTCTGCTGTCGAGAATGTCTCTGATGGAATATAGGTATAAGTGTCCCTTAGACCTGAAATCACCTCAATGACTTGCAAGCAACTCACTGTGCTTTGGTATTGGACTAACTGAATTTTTAATTCAGTGATGGAAGGCTTCTGGGCATAGTCAAGTACTTGCGAAGTCAGAGTGTGATCAAGATGGGATTGATCACTCCAAGAGTTGGAGAAGAATGAGTCACTGTATTTCAATTTAGCAAAACCTTAGCCAAGGTAATCCATCAGATGGATTTGATATTTTGAAATACAATGTGGACAACCTGATCAGAATTGACAGTTAAACTCTGAGGTGTCCTATGAGCATTTTGGTCAAGAAAATGAATTATATGGAAACTATATCTGTATGAGTTCTAAGGATGTTGTTCTACACATTCGATCTATCCAGCGTCGGGTACTAATGCTAGATGGTCACTTCGATTGGTATAATAATTTATTCCTATACTACTGACTTAGATTCAGACCTATGAGGTCACACATATTAGAGTTCACGATTTGATCGGATGGTTGATCAATGATTAAAAATCATTCTAGGGTTAAACGATCAATACGATTGACATTTAACTTAGTGCAAGTGTTGCAGGAGGATTGATTAGCAATTCAATTGCTAATTGACTTAATTTAATTAAGCCAAAGGGCTGAGATTAAGTTTAATTAAATATAATTTAATTAGATTTAGTTTGGATTGATTGGATCAAGTTCAATTGGTTTATTGGATAAGCCAAGTGCAAGAAAAAACTAGTCCTAGTTCAAACAGGACTTGGGTCAACCTAATTTCTAATTTGATTAAAAAATTAAATCAGATTTAAATCTAATTTAATCTGATTAAATTGACTCTTAATTGAATTAAGATCTATTTTAATTAGGTTGATTTGGTTTTGATTTTATTTGGTTTGAGAAACCAAATTTGAACAAGTCATAGATTGAATCCTAGTAAGACTAAGATTCCACTTTACGCCACCTTAGCCCCCACGCCCACTCCGTCTTATCCCATGCCCACTCTCTCTTATTTGTGCGACAAATATTCTCTCCCAGGTCTTCGTGCATGCCCAAAGGTTTCCTGTTTTTCTCTCTTATATGAAAAGTGGTTGTGGATCAAGTCAAAGTAGGAATTAGTTTGGATTTGAAATTCTATGAGATAGAGTTTTAGGAAATCAAAATTCTTTCCTTATGGAACTAATTTTATACAGATTTTTTTTGAGATTTTTATGGCTTTTATGGCACATAATATGTGCCCTTTGCTGGTAGTCCACATGCAAAAAGAAGGAGGGGGTACCCAAGAGTTGGGTGCCCCTTATCTTGCCCTGTTTGGATATACCTTGACTAGGTATTTGACCTAGACAAGGACTCTATCATATCTCTTTATTTAAAATAAATTTTTTCATAAAATTTTTGTGGATTATATAGCTTTGAGAGATCTTTGGGGCATCCAAAAGTTAAGGAGAAAGAGTCTTGGGTCATGGAGATCTAATAGACACAAAACTAAGTGTCTGGGTTAGAGCAAAGAGAAGAAGAAGAGGGTTTCTTCTAGAGTTGCTGGGTTTATCTCTTCCTTCCTCCATCTGTAAGTTTTTTGAGAGTGTCTCATCTAAAACTCCTTCTCCTACTTCTCATCTTTGGAAGAGTCCAAATCAAGGAGAAAGAAGGATCAGCGCAGTACTAGCGCAGTACTTCTCATCTAAAACTCCTTCTGATCGACCATCGAAGAAGGATCAGCGCAGTACTAGCATACTGTGCTGATTTTCTACACCAGGACTTCTGATCATTATTCGTAGGCTCGTGTGGATGACTCCTAGAGGCCGGATGCATGTGCGGCTCGCAATATCATCCTCAAGTCCGAATCAACAAAGTTAGAATGTCTAACTTGCAAGGTAATAGATCTGATCTATTATATTTTACATACATTAGATGTAGTATATAAATATGTTGATATGATCAACATATAGTTTTTGCTCTTTATATTTCAAATTTTGATTTAATTCCATGTAATAATCATGTAACAGGATCTTAGATCTAGAGATTTTCTGATTTTATAAATAAATTTTGATTTATTTTAATCTTCTGCTGCCTGATCTTGAAAAAAATTCAAGATCTAACCCTGAAATCTTAGATTTGGTTCCTTCATCTAGTGTATGCTCTGAAAAAATAAATCCTTAACTTTGAGAATGCCCTTCCACACTTTTAACAATGCACCATGGCTTCTGATTGATAGTTAGCTTGGTGGCTTTGACTGAAGGTGTAATCTCTTAATCAACTTGCTCCAAGATCTTTTTTTTTTCACTAAATAGCTTCCACCACCACTTCATAATCATGCATTTATTGAAAGTGTTGAGATGAACTCTCAGGCCATCAAAAGGATTTTGGCTCAAAAACTCTTTCCCATTTGACCAAGCAGTGACCTACCGATAATGGTTCATTACCTCTCTAAAGGAGACATCTTCTTAACTTGTTGATCTTGTTAACTACCCTAGTAGAGATGAGCAAGCAAGGCATACAGTACATTGGGCTAGCCCCTAGTATAGTGTTTACTAGGGCCAGTCTTCCTACCAGAGATAACATTTTTCCATTCCGTGATGCTAGTTTCCTCTCAATTTTTTTCTCTAAAAACTATCACTCTCTTTTTCTCAAATATCAGTGGTGCAATGGAAATCCTAAGTATTTTACTAGAAGGTTAGCAAGTTGGCAACCCATTAGGTTTGCATAGATCTTGGGATGCTCCATCGCCATCCCAATACCCATAAGGGAGCTCTTGTTGAAGTTCATTTTGAGGCCTATGAGGAGCTTGAAGGAGTATAAGATGAACTTCAAATTCCCTACATGCTTTTTGTTGGCATCACAAAGAACTAATGTGTCATTAGCAAATTGAGTGTTTAGGACATCTCCAATCTTGTTCCTTAGCCCAACTCCTTGTATTAGGCCATTTCTAGATGATTTTTCTATCATTCAAGTAATGACATCAACCACTCACAAGAAGAGGTGTGGCGATAGAGGGACTTCTTATTTGAGTCCTTTTCTAGATGTGAACTAGTGAGTAGATTATCCATTGAAGAGAAGAGCCATTTTGCTGTTGTTGATGATGTTGTTCATCCATGAGCACCATCTAGCTCCAAATCTCCAAGCTTGGAGGAGGTTCAGCAAAAAATTTCCATCCACATTATCAAATGCCTTTTCCAAATCCAATTTATATATTAGTCCTTTTTGTCTCTTCTTTTTGTTGAAGTTGATGATCTTAGATATAATAAAATAGCTGTCAGAGATTTGGCATCCTCTAAATAAGGCTAATTAAGAGTTGAGGGCTAGAATCGATGTGTTTATTGAGTCTGATGCTAAGGATATTTGATACTATCTTTAACACCCCATTGGTTAGGCTAATAGGTCTATAGTCTCGAACCATGAGGCACTCATTCTTTTTTAGGATGAGGGTGACGAAGGTGTAGTTGAGCCTAGATAGGTCCAATCCTTTTGTGAACATTTTGTCAAATAATATATCTAAGCAAATAATGCTTGATTACCTTCCAAAGTTTTTGGTATAAGAAACTCTCAGGTCTGGATGTGTGCCCTTTGCAAGCTTGAAAAAAGCTTTGCAAATTTCTATTTCTATGAAAGGTTACTCAAGTTCTGTCAGGTCTGGTTGTCCTTCTACATATGGGAAGTTCTAGTCCACTTGAACTTCAGAAATGATTTCACTACCTAGGAGTGATTTAAAGTTTTCTAGAAGATATCATTGATTTCACTACTCTTGTAGTAGTGATCCTTGATGTTCAATGAATGATATAGTGTTCTTCTACCTCCTTGTATCGACACAGGCATCGAAGAAGTGAGTGTTGCGATAACCTTTATGGAGCCATTGGATTTTTGATTGATACCTCCATAGAACCTCCTCTAGCTACAACACCAGTTCCAATTCCCTTTTTAGCTCCTATCTAAGTTTGGCTTTTTGTAGTCATAAAGTAGTAGATTCTTATTCTAGGTCCAAGTTATCTATCTCCCTCTTTAAGTTCTTCTTTATGGTGACTATATGCCCATTTCTTTCTTTGTTCCAAGCTTTGAGCTTAGCTCAGAGGTAACAGAACTTCTAGATTATATTTTTAATAGCATCCTTGCAGGTTGGGGCCTATGACCACCAAACCTAAAGAAGATCTTGGAAGCTCATTATTGAAAAATGAAGTTCTCAAACTTGAATAGTTTCCTAGTTGGAGGCTTGTTTCTACATCTTAGAAGGATAGGCCAATGACCCGATGTCATTTTGACCAAAAGGATAAGGAGTGTGAGCAAAAATTCATAGATCCATTCTATTGATACAAGACATCTATCCAATTTAGGTACTATCGGTGTTTCATGATGGTTTGACTAAGTAAACTTTTTATGGGTTCAGCTTGATTTCACTCGAGGGGAGGAAGTCTATGAAATCATTAAATTACCTCAACAATTAATGACTTTCTACAACATCGATCCTTTCACTCCAAGGAGAACCTTATTAGGTTGAAATTTTTTACCAGTATCCATGGCCCCTGCTAAGCATTTCTGATCGAGATGAGTTTATCGAAGAAAGGCTTCCTCAACCTTGAGTCACATGGTCCATACATATTAGTAACTATTCACTTCTTTTTAGTTATCTGATGAAGTTTATGGTATAGTGTTGCGATTGAGAAAGCTCCTTTCTCAAATAGTTCATCTCCAATTATGGATGTGTTCTGACAAGTTATTATTCCATCAGCTATATCATTGGCATCTACTGCATGCTAGCTATCACACTTGATTTCGCAAGCTGACCAAAAGATCTTATTGGTCATGGTTTTGAGCTCGATTTCCTGAAGACAGACTATATTGCAATTTGATTGACTGTCTTTAATAGAATTTTGTTTCTTCCTACCCCAATCCTTTTTACATTCTAGAACAGCATGGTCATTTGAAATAGATTGAGAAACTTTGAGAGAGGAGGTGAGCATCTCAAATGCATTGGGGTAGCTTTTGAGACGGCTTAAGAGCATGAAGGATGACAATAGTGGAATAGATTGTGTAGCACGAAAATACCAAAATACCACTTTTCTTCCTTAAAAGTTGAGATAACAATATAGATAGTAAAAATTAACTAAGCACATGAGGGTACAAAGACCTAGGGACCAACATAGAAAGACTACACTATTTGACAAACTAAATCTAGGTAGGGGGCTAGCTTCTTTCGTAAGAGGGTAAGGATCTTCATTCTATGACAATGATAGAAATCAAATTTTCAAAGCAAGCTGTTTTGATTTGTTTAAGCTTAGTTGTCACCTTCTCATCATTCCTATTGAAGAGCAAGCCACACTTGGAGCCAAGGGCTGAGATTTGTTTAGGAGTAAGTGAGTTTATGAAGAGAATGTCTTCCTTCTTTAAGGTTTCCTCCTCTATGCCTAAGAGTTTGATCTTCTTGGCTCTTAGACAAGCACTCTCTTTGAGCAATTAGGCTTTCAAATACTTGCTATAATAAAGGCAACACATATTTTGTTTTCCCATGAAGTGAGCTCACCTTTCTAATTCCTATGGTGGACAATAAATTGGAGACTTTCAAAAATCATGTGGAATGCATTACGAACTAAGATGGGACCTCCACATTCCATGGAATGAAGATTAATTAATTCATGGTTTTCCCCCTCAACTTCAGTCAAGCCGCCAATGGTGCAACCTCCATAACTTTAGTTGAGCCAACCAATGGTGCAATGAGAGCTTGAGTTGCCATTGGCCACAGGATGAAATTTGAAAATGATGGGACAAGAGTTGAGATGATGGGCTGATTATAGATGATTGCTTTGAAGAGAGCTTGACATAGGACAAGGAGGGATGATGTGATGTGATTGTTAATGGAGGGCATGGAAGGTGTCCATTGTGAGGTTGAGTTGGATATATTTTGTTTGAGATAAAGATAGTGTGTCTCGATTGACACCCTCTATTTCTATTAGATTCAAGGAAGGGTAGGGATGTAAATTTGCATATTGTCTCTCTCTTTCACTTGTGTTTTCTCTTTCAGTTATAGTGGTTCCTTCTCTTTGGTGTAAGATTCATTTGATGGAGATTGACAAACTGGTTCATCCTAGAATTCTCAGTCATCTATGTCACATTCACTTTGGTTGCTTTGAGAATCCAAGGGTGAGCATTCGAAGCATGAGATCTGTTCAAAGACATGGGTGATCGAGATTAGGGTGATAAAAGAGTGATCATCCACTATCACCTTATCATCTTTAGGGATGTTTTCCAACTTCTCATAGAAGAAGATGACATTAAACTCGATAAGATCCTCCCATTGGAGAGTCAAACGACTAGCCCTTTGGGGTATCCCAAAAGTGAAAATGATTGTGGCTATAGCTTTCAGGATCTAGCAAATGAGAGAGAGGATGTAGATTGTGGCATAAACTTTGAATCTAAGATTATGAGAAATACCTCCTCGATACCTATCCCAGTGGTTCACCACCAAGGTGAACGCCCCCCCTCGATGTGTCCTTCCAACATGAGTTTTTGAATTGTTCATCTATGCAGGCATGAGATGAATAACTCTCACAATGGCATTTGTCTGGTCATCCATGAGCCAAATTTTTTGATCTTATGGGCAAGGATTGCACTAACATCATCTACTTTGATAGGGTGGTCAAAGCTTTTGACATGAGCTACTCTATCAAGTAATCCAAAATATGGGTAATTTCCATAGATAGGGGTAGGAAGGCTTGAGCTGGGTGGTATTTGTTGGGGATCAGAGGTGGTAGGCTTTTCAATTGTGAAGCTTGCATAGCTGGTTTAGGACTCAAAATTGCTTATTCTTCCTTGTTAGGATATCTTTGTAGTCGTTTGTAGGATCATTGGGAGTCACTAAAATAGCGGCACCCTAAAGTAATGGACAGAGTTTCTATCCTTTGGTTTTAGATACTCTGAGCTCTCACAGTGGAAGTAGAGCCCTATTTAAAAGGGCACAAATGGATTTATCTATTTTGGGATTTTGAATGAGTACTTGATGATATGGTGGGGTGCCAGAGGTAGATTAATAGGCATTGGTGTTTTAGCTTAAACAATGAGCTATCATAACCTTGTCAGACTACATCCATATAAGTTTGCGGTCTTGCTTTATTGCCATCAAGCTTTCTTCTCTAGCCATTTGTGATCACTTTGATTTTCAAAATAGGACACCATCAACAAGATCATGGGATAACCTCCAATTCTGGCTTCTCGAGGTTCACATGTAGCTTTGGGTTACGTAGGTGACATGTACTTTGATCCACTCTCCTCCTACCTCAGGTCGAGGAGGTTTCACAAAGTGAGACTTTCCGTATGGTTGCTCTAGAGCTGTAGCTCCATCAAGATTATGGTACTGTCTGTCTAGAAAAATTGCATTTGTACCAATATCTATACCATGCTTGTAGGGAGAGAAAGGTTAGGGATGGACAAAGCTAGTGTTGAAGACATGTGAACAAGATTTGATTGGGAGGTAGGGGTTTAGTATTGAATACGAAAGAGATTTCTCTAAAATACTAAGAGCTTCTTTTACTTGGCCTCATTTCAAAATAGTATATGAACTGAATAAATACATTACTCTAGTAGTTTCATGCATTTCACAAGCTTTTATCTTGAAATCTTTGCAAGCTTCCTTTATGAAGTGAAACTTTGCTCCTCAAAAAGGAGCAAGAGAAGAAATATTTCTTAGGAGATGTCAAGTTATGACTTCTCATGTAGATTACCAATCAAATTAGTAGGATATAAAGAGTTAATGGTGTGAAATATGGCTTATAGTACAAACTTTTACCATAGAAAGTTTCATACTTTGGGAAGCATATACGGTTGCACTATTTTTTAGGTCCATGATAAACATTGTCATAAGTCATTTACTGTTTGTGATATCTACTACACTAGATTAATCTTAATTTAAAGAATAATATAATAATAGATAAGGTTCAGACTAAGGAAGAACATAAATGATAGCATGCATAAATTGTTAACTATTTTTGTTTGCAAATTGCCCCCAATATTCTATTGTAATTATTTATACAATCTTACCTTATCACTTTTTGCAAATCAACTTAGAAAATATCTAGTAGAGTGGCAGATAAATTCTTCTATTTTTTCTTCATTTAAATTATTAGGGATGATAAATATCTATTTTATCCTAGGTTGCCCACAACCAAAGTTTTGCAAATACTAAACAAACCCTTTCCATTTTTCTTTTTAATTCAAAGAAGTGAAAACAAGAGAATATGATTAGTGATCTGAAGGCAAGTAGTGCAAAGATGGGATCAATGGTGAAGAATTGAGCATATTTGATGGAGAAGATCTGAGATCTAAGAGTTGTGAGGGAGTGGCAAGATTATATGCCAATATAAAACAAGAAGATTATTGAAAAAAGTCTAAATAATCATAGCGTTGGCAAAGATCTACCTACAACATGAGTCACTATTTTTTTATGGTGACCAAAGGAGACAAAAGCTCTACCCATGACATCAACTATTGCTCTAGACACCTTTCTCCTCTCCCTCAATGAGATAGGATGATGAGGGGTAAGAATCTATTACTTTTCAGAAGATGGAGCACCTTAATGGCTCTCTCTAGTCCCTTGGCACCACCAACCATCACATCCTCTATCAAATCTCCTCCATCACCATCCTTATTGATCATGGCATTATTGGTAGCACCACAAGGACTCTGCATGCTATCAACATCTTTTTCTTCAGTGGCCTCGATGACTTGGAGGTTGTTGCCTTTGACATTAGCATGGTCAAGCACCCAACATCACTTAGTGTCATGTGCTTCCTCTTGCTATCATCTACTAATCATCAATCAAATGTATGGAGTAAAGTGTCATTGTTCTAGTGAGATACCAACATGGAGATTTGACTGCAAAACATTGGACTCATCATCCATGAAATGTAAGGAGCAAAAAGTGGTAGGGCCTGTGGAGATTGTGATCTCTGTCGATGTTAAAATTCTTTTTGATATAGAGAGATTACCACAATAAAATATGGTGCCTCTAGTATAGAATAAAAATTGTTCAGAGCTTGATTACTAACAATTATAGCATAGCTCACCAATGATATGGCAATTAGTGATTGGTGCAACACACAAGTGATCGATGGTGTCATTCAATCAATCATAAATTTTGTGTGCCCTAGTATGCTAAAAATATGATCAATAGTAGATGATCATTAGCATTTTTTATTATTTATTTCATAAAAATGAAGACTTTTATTGGTTATCATAATTTTTTCCCATCATATATTCATCCTTTCCTAATTCACTAATTCCTGGCTATCATTCTGATAAAGCACCCAGAAATTGATGTCCCATAATATCTCAATATATCAAAATAAAATTGATAATGACTTATGAATCTATTAGAGTGCTGCTTTTGCTGCTTTCTTTGATATGCCTCTAACTCATGTAGCTCAATCAATGTAATTTCTTTTTTTCTCCAAGGAAGGGAAAAGAGGATAATGCAATTAATAATTGTTAGCATATGGTTGCCACTAGCATTCATTACACAGATTTAGAGAGGGAAACCCTTCTAAGTTTTGCTAGAGATTTCAGCCAAACAAAAAGTTTGTTCATATATTGGGAAGGGAAAGTTTTTGCAAATGGAAAGGTGCGAGTTGCGACAACTAGGCAAGACATATTGTCAAATTAAACCTTCTTGGATGGTGAATCTTAAGCTCTAATGTAGATTAATCTTTGCTTGCTCTTTGGCACCTGAGTTACTTGGATCTAGGCAAAAATAATTTTGAGAGAGATTGGCATTCCATCATTCACTATTTTGTTGGAATTAGTGTATATTAATCCCTCTTTTGCAAACTTTAGTAGAAGTATACCTCAAAGTATCAAGTGTTCTAGTTGGTAAGAGGTTTTAAGCCAACATCCTTAGTATAGGAAAATCATATTGTAATAATAGAGAAAGAAAAAGAAAATGAGAGAGCAGATTGAAAAAAAAAGATAAGAGTTTGAGAGGTTGAACAATATAGAAAAATAAATGAAAGTGTTAGACACCAAAAAAGAAGGTACTTGGAACTTTCAAAGAGAGAGAGGAGGAAAAACTAAGAGGAGAGAATGAGAAGCTAAAAATAAGAGAGAGAAAGGGAAAGATAAAGAGGTAAGGAAGAGATAAGAAATGAGCAAGGATCAATGAAAGAATAGCTTGTTCTAACTTATAATACTGGAAAACCTCATGCAAACTAAGGATTTGAGCTCCAATGACATTGTAGCCCAATTGAAGAAAAATCAAAGAAAACATTTCTATGTGGAATTTGCTAAATAGTGGTCTACCCCTAGAGGGAAACAAAGTTGTACTATCCTTAAATATCATAGCCCAATATGGCCCCTTCTATGTTCCTATAGTGCTTAATGATAATGGGTAGGGTTGGTTGTTTGCTTTCTTAGAATTACATTTAAACCCAAATTGCATCTCAGTAATTTATGAAAAACATATTGAGGCACTCATGGTTATGAAAATTTGAGAAGGCATGTTATTGGAGAATTTGACTCGAAGATATAGACTGGACCTTGGAAATTCATAGCCATATTTCAGGTTATGGACATAAATTTAATCTACAATCTTTTATTAAAGAGTTATCATGAACCCACCACTTAGGTTAAAGATACGATACGGCCATACAATCTCTAGTGCATGACCATAGAGAGCATGCATGGCCTATACGATGAACAAAATTTCAATAACAATATAAATTTAAATCAAATATATCATAACCATAATAATCCAACAAAATAATTTAACCATTAATAATTAAAAAAATTTGTTCAACTACAGATTTAGTTGTTCATAGGAATAAATAAAATAGTCTATCTTTTGATAATTGTGCCCAATTATCCCTTATTAGGCATCTCATGACTCTTAAAAAAAATTACAAGATGATTTGAGCTAATAGCTCATTAAGAATGCCTACACATCTACCAACATAATAATATAAATTTAAAATTAGCAAATAATTATTACTAATATAAACATAACACCAAAAGATCCAATACTAACTATGACCTAATAACATACTCTCCAGGCTCAACAATATATAGCATCGAAATTTTTTCATGCATCAAATAACATCAAACAAGTTATCTTTATTTTAAATTAATACATATCGGATTTGATAATGTTTAGGCTTTCAACTTCGGACTAACCATGATAATGTTCCTGCCCATGGCGGGACATCAACAAGTATCATGTTTCCATCCTATAGTGGAGCATCAAAAGTACTACATTTCTAGCCTATGGTAGGGTATTAATAAATGCCAAGTTTTTAGCCCATGGCAGAGCATCAATAGTACCATATTTTTGATCTATGGTGGGGTATCAACAATACCACTTTATCGATCCATATGGGAGATCAATAATACCATATTTTTTGGTCTATGATGAAGCATAAATAAAATAGCTAGTTCAAAGCACCCCAATCAATAGTCCAAATATTATAATTTATATTTATACTTGTTAAATAACTATAATTCAAAGTCATATTCTTTGCTAAATTTGATGCATACAAGTATTAAAATCTACGCGAACTATGATTAGCAACATATGCTTCATATATACATAAAGAATTACACATCCTCAATAAATGATTATGCATTGAGTAATTATCATATACCATGTAAAGCAATTACCATTGATGCACAAAAATTGCATGCATAAAGGGGGTCAACGTTTGAAGAGTCTTACCTCGATTGTAACTAACTCAACTACAATGCGGCTAGTTCATAATATGTCCAATTTAAACTCGATATAAAAACTAACTTGTCTTTGATCAACCATCAGTAATAATAATAACTTATTAATGCTAAATTTTTAATTTAAAATTTTGAACATTCAAATTTACTTTTGATTTAGAGTTCAAAGCATATATCTCACTGCTCAATATCTTTTCATTCCATTGATTACACACCATGGTACATAATTCAATAATTATGAAAATCATATTAATGATAATTAATGGTGGAACAATTCAAGAAATAGTGAAAAAAGATATAATAAGATGGCGAACAATGTCCAATATCCCAAGTGGCTCAAACCTAGGTAATTAGTGGATCATGAAATGCATCTGATCAAAGCAATAAGGATAAAATAGGGTCATTAATGATGGGGCTTAAGAATACCCACAAAAACCAAGTGGAGGTCAACATACTAGATAGTCACAATAGGACTAAGGTAGAATCCTTTACTATAATCAACCTAAGATCTTCAAAGTAAAAAAATGAGACACTCCACTAAGTCCCTAGATCATGTAGAGAGAGAGAAAGGGAGAAAGAGAAGATTGAGAAAAAAAGAGCGAATAGAGAAAGATAAAGAAAAGAGATAGAAAGCAAAGGAAAGAGAGAACTTTCAAAATAGAGGAAGAGGGGAAGGTTGGCCTAGCAATGGCCGTCGCTAGAGGGCAATAGGCCACGACGATGATGAATGGTGTCAGCAATCAATGATAGTGGACAACTAGCTAGAGAGAATAAGAAAATAAAAGAAAAAAAATAGGGGAGGCTATTATTGCATGAATCATAATAGAAAAGGATTAGTGAAGGGAATAATGGCATCGATCAAAGTTTCAGACTTTGTCAAAAAATTTACCAACACATTCTAGGCATAAGCTCTCAATATGCCTTCTAAGATTTAGATGGTCCTTTCTAATTATCCTTCTACTCATGGATGAAATATTGTACTAAATTTTAATTTGATTCACAGAGCTTTATGAAGGCCATTCCAGAACTAAAATGTAAACCTAGTGTCCTTATCTAACATAATAGGAACTAGAATCTTATTCAGCCCATGATCTTCTTTATATACAAGCTGCCAATTTCTATAAGGAGAAACTAATTTTGAATGGTAAGAAGTGCACTAACTTAATCAGCCAATGAATAATCACCTATATAACATCATTATCTCTAGGGGTTTAGTCAAACTAGTCATCATGTTAATGTGCTTCGATTTGTACTGGGGAATGAAAAGAGACTGCAATGGTCCATGGGTCTTTGATGCATAGCTTTTGCTTGTTGACATACTAGATATTGAGTGATATATTCAATAATATCTTTTTCTATAGCAGTCCACCAAAATTTTTTTCTAAAGCTTTGGTACATGTTAGTTCCTCTTG
>NC_025995.2:76363914-76380580 GCF_000442705.2 Elaeis guineensis | reverse complement strand
TTTATTCAAAGCGCAGTATTGCTAGAAGGAATGACCTTTTGCTTAACAATTGCAACAACATTGTATATATGGGGAACAACACCAGTTGACACACATTGGCCACCCTTGCATCCTGCTTTGATGCAGTCACTGGTGCATTTCTGCAGGCTACGGCATGCAATGCAGGAAGTAAATTCAGAGGCTTTCACACCAACAGCTGTGGCTGCAACCATGAGATATAAGTGAAAACTTATCCCGTAATTTTAAATATTTGAGTCGAGCCATTACTAAAACGCTACAAAGAAATTTTGCAAAGCTGGTCCACGCATATAAATCAAAACTTTTGGATGCTTTTTCCATCATTCCGATGGGTAGTTCTAGCCATCGATAGGAAGAATACATAAATCCATTCAGTCCTATGAACATGTTTATTAAATATAGAAATATAGGAACTCAATCTAAACATGTGCATTCATTGACAGATAATAAGCATGTTTCACTCTATATAGATACATGTTTAGAGTGTATTTACTGGGGCCAAAGAAAAAAAGCATTTGAGAATTTTAACATAGGGCCATCATTGTAAAAGAGATCATCTTTTGCAAAATTCCCATGAATAACAAATGTCTTCCAATCCGCATAAAGTAGAAAGGAAAGGAGTTTCACTAGTCCAGCAATGTTCTAGACAATTTGGCCGACAAAGAAATTTAAAATTCTGAAAAAAACACAGAATATGACTCAAAGTTACTTGTATATGCACGTATATTTTGCTTTGCTATCAATGTGTTGTCATGATATGGTACTTTATTTGCACTATTTGACACTTGCATAGACACAAACAAAGAAAAGGAATGGTTGGTTGGAGGCAGCAAGCGTTAAGACCTATGGGTCCCACCCCTTCTAAGTTATGTTAAAAATAGTAAAATTCATGTTTTTGAAAAAACCACGGATATCCCATTGTAAGCCAAAAGAACTCTTGAATAATCGGTAATTCCTGGTTAATTTGTTTGTTTATTTTTTATGTATTTATCTACTTTTTAAAACTACATGGTTGGAGTGCCAGCTAGTCTGCTGCCAACAGGTTTGAACTTGATCCTTTCCAATAAAAAGAAAGATTGGGACAAAGTGACTCAAGAAGCGATAGTCAAATCCTACAAACTCAAGGTTCGAAAAGGTTTGAATTTTAGAATCGTGATATTTTAGTAATAGAGATATCTCATGGGACGAAGGTATCACCCCACCATCCTATTCCATCTTAATAATCCTCTTAGTGAAGCATCTTGGTTGATGTCCTTTATTTTTTTTATTTTTTATTTTTTTATTTTTTATTTTTTCTTTTGAATGGATAAATTTTAGAGTTTAAATTTTATTTAAATTTAATTTTTTTACAAAATGAGGCGGTCAGAATGTTCGTTGGAGGCAGCAAGCGTTAAGACCTATGGGTCCCACCCCTTCTAAATTATGTTAAAAATAGTAAAATTCATGTTTTTGAAAAAACCATGGATATTCCATTGTAAGCCAAAAGAAGTCTTGAATAATCGGTAATTCTGGTTAATTCTAGTATCGAAAGATAATAAGAGAAATTTGTGAATTTCTGATTCCTTGAAGACGGTGAAGAGTTTTGCTTCAGTACATTTTCTGAATAGTAACTTTTTGTGTAAAGAATCTAAACTCTTAAATTCAGAAGGCTGGAAAGGATATTTTGATTTGTTTCCTAGTTCAACTAGTTAACTACTTAAGAGAGATTAAATAATTAGTGCTTGAATTTTCTAAAAGATTATTTAATATTATACTAAAAATTATTTTGAAATTTTACTCTAATTTGAAGCTATTAGGATGATCGATCTCTCACAAATGAAGAGATGAAGGAATAAAATGAGAAACATATGAGAAAAAGAAAAGGGATAAAGAGGTAGGGGTGAAAGTGGATTGGATAGTATCCATCCGGATCCATTTTCATATCCGAATTCATCCACATAAATAGAAATTTGAGCATCTTTCTAATATCTACATCCATATTTATATCCATCAAATAAAATTAGTTGTGGATATGAATAGATAACTATCAATCCATATCCGAATATATAATTCTATTTGTAATCTTATTTAGTTTTATATAGCACCTATATATTAACTTTTAAGAGAAACATATAATCATATTAATATACTATTAATTTGATTTACGATCCACTTAATAATATCTTTGATTCTATAATTATAAAGTTTAGATATTCGACTTATATCTATATTTATAATCATATTTTTTTGCATCCGACTTATGTTCATATTTGTTTAAAATAAATATAAATATAAATTTTTGCATCTGACTTATATCCATATTTGTTTAAAATAAATATAGATATGAATTTATTTATGTATCTGTATTTATTAAATAAAATGAATATGGATATGGATATATTGGTAATCCAATCCATATCCATATCGATATTTATTTTATTTAATAAATATGGATATGGATATAAATCAGAAATATGGATATAAATACAGATATAAATCAGATGATTAAACTTTATGACCATAAAGTCAAAGATATTATTAAGTAAATAACAAATCAAGTTAATTATATTGTTATAGCCATTAATTTTTTTAAAAAATTTATAAGTGCTATATAAAATTAAATAAGATTATAAATAGAATAAAATATTCAGATACGAATTGGATAATTGTCTATCTATATCCATATCCATTTTTAAAGATATGGATATGGATATTAATTGGATACTTGAATATCTATTCAAATCCAGATAGATTTGGATAAAAAAATAAATCTAGATAAATATTATCTAGTCCATTTTTACCCCTAGTCCTAATGGAGGTGGAAGAGAGTCCGGAGAGAAGGGGGAGAGAGAATAAGAGTGAGTGTGGGAGCATTCTCCCATATAGAAGAATTCTCCTATGTCAAAGAACTTTTCCAATTTCCTAATTTGATTTCTCTGAAACAACCATAATTTGAGTAGATCAGTACTTCCCAATTGGGGGTCTTTTTGTTAGATGTCTCCAAAGGGACTTCTAAATTGGGACTCTTATTTGTCATGACAACCCTCAAAAGCTGAAAGAAATCACACCACCAACATCAAGACGTATATCAGATGGACGATTTTGAGAAAACAATATACATATAAATGGAAGCAAACTTCATAAATAAATCATAAAATGAAACCATCGGCGCTGGACAGAAATTATAAGATAGATATTTTGGAGAAGAAACAAACCTGATGTCATCAGGAAGGCAATCAACATGACAACTACCGGGAACTTTGCAGCAGTGTATATAATTTTGCCCCCCATCTTTCACCAATTTTCTCTCACGATGTAAATCAAACCGAAATCCAATTCCCCAGTCTTAGACCCCAAAATGATCGGGTTTCGGCTGAGTTTGGATGGAAATATGGTATTTAACAAGTCATTTTGGTACTCTTTTGGATTATTTTATAAATTATTTAATACATAGATTTTAATGCTTCATGAATTGAGACATGTAAAGATGATCATATACAAATTTAAAAAGTTGTAGCTAAATGACACAGGGCATCCAAACAGTAATCCAGTAATCCAGCTTAGCATGAGCAATAAATCGTAATAATTATACTGCGATAAAATAATATCTACAAGTAAGAGAACAAGAGTGCTGTGTTTCCACAAGGTGCGGCCCCTATATCTCAAAGAGGAAGGCACAAGGCACCTTCCCAGCTCATGAATAGATGAGACAGGCCTTGATGTAAGGAAGGTATGCTGGAAATGTAAGGAAGATCAATTCTACTATGAAAGAAAAGGAAAAAAAAAAAAAAAGAAGAAGAAAGCAAAAAAAAAAAAAATTAGGAATAAAAGTAGAAGAAAAACCATTGTCCTATATAAATTTAATACCATATGTACCATTTCATAAACTTTAAACTTGAAAATCTGTCAATGACCTACCATATATATATATATATATATATATATATATATATGTATGTATGTATGTATGTATGTATATATATATATATATATATATATATATATATATATATATATGTATGTATGTATGTTAGTTTGTCCTGTATCCCGTATATTATGAGTAAATTCAGAAGATTTGCTTTCGTATCACATACAATATCCCACCATATTACGAATAAATTTAGAAGATTTGCCTAATCAATCTCTAACGTGTTGTTGCTAACGGGAGCAATCGGGAAGGAAACCTAAAGCCCCAGTGATCATGGAGAAAAGTGCTTCATAGTTATTAAATAAGAGAAATCAAGTGTGTCTACTGAACAGAGAATTTGAATAAAAAGACTTGCAGTGATATGCTACAAGACTAGTTCATCTTTTCTTGTCTTCCATCCTAGATTTTGGTAAAGTAAAGAACCTTGTTTCTTTTCCTAAGAAGAATATGCCATGGGAGGTGCATGTGCACCACCAATAGTTTTATGTGTTGAGGGTTTATACAAAAGGCAATAGCCGAGGATATATGAGGGTGAGAGACATAAGGGGCCTAGGCCTACTCGGGTCTGCTAAACCTGAAAGGGAGCGGCCGTCCCAGCTTCCTTAGTAACCCGGTTCCTCCCTCACTCGAACTTCTTTGCCACTTCACTGGCGAGGGGCCAATCACCTATATGGTAGGTTGTTTAGCGAGAGTATCATAAAGGTCGGAGAGGTGATGATGGTGCTTGTTGGTGTACTGTGAGGGCCAACAAAAAAATAATAATAACTGAGGAGGATGCTTCAAATTGGAAAATTCTGCTGTTTCTCTCCCTCCAAATGCTCCAGCAAACCACTATTATGACACATCCAATGGATAACTATTGATTCACTTTAAGATATGCACTTAACCGCATGTTATATAGATAGGAGCTAGTGTTTGGGATGGTTAGTGTGTGTGCTCTAGCCTGGATTATTGCCAAACTTGTTGTGCAAATGGATGCAAGAGAAAGATGTGGTTCAAGTTTTATCTAAATTTCTACATAAGACACAACCATCGGACCGTTCCATCTTCTTTTCTGTAGGTTTTCACCTACTAGTATTATGTTGTTCACTATTAACCACAAGAAAACTTTTGCTTTCTTCGATAGTGGGAGTTTCCACAATCTTGTGAGTAGTGAGGTTATCCCTCCATGCATGAAGATATGATAGGTGGTCCCGATTTTGAAGCTTCTTAAGTTATCCCATTTCCATTCTATATGATCGTCCTCTATGGTGAGGTTTTGTCCCTCTAGACTCTTAGTTAGCTCTTCCAGCTCCTTCTTCCCCTCTGCTGCTTATGGTTCATCCATTGGTTGGTCTACCATCGAGGAAGGCCACGAGAGATATTTGTGGATGATTTAGCAAGTGGTACAATATTAGGTATAAATAACTTAAAGATGTTTCTAACATCCAAGAGTCATGCCAAAAGGCAATATTCCCCCCATCCCCCACATTCTAGTGTATACTCTGAAAAAATAAATCCTTAACTTTGAGAATGCCCTTCCACACTTCTAACAATGCACCATTGCTTCTGATTGATAGTTAGCTTGATGGCTTTGACTGAAGGTGTAATGTCTTAATCAAATTGCTCCAAGATTTTTTTTTTTTTCACTAAATAGTTTCCACCACCACTTCATAATCAGGCATTTATTGAAAGTGATGAGATGGACTCTCAGGCCATCAAAGGATTTTGGCTCATAAACTCTTTCCCATTTGACCAAGCAGTGACCTACCGATAATGGTTCATTACCTCTCTAAAGGAGACATCTTCTTAACTTGTTGATCCTGTTAACTACCCTAATAGAGATGAGCAAGCAAGGCATACAGTACATTGGACTAGCCCCTAGTACAGTGTTTACTGGGGCCAATCTTTCTACCAGAGATAACATTTTTCCATTCCATGATGCTAGTTTTCTCTCAATTTTTTTCTTTAAAAACTACCACTCTCTTTTTCTCAAATATCAGTGGTGCAATGGAAATCCTAGGTATTTTACTAGGAGGTTAGCAAGCTGGCAACCCATCAGGTTTGTGTAGATCTTGGGATGCTCCATCGCCATCCCAATACCCATAAGCGAGCTCTTGTCGAAGTTCATTTTGAGGCCTATGAGGAGCTTGAAGGAGTATAAGATGAACTTCAAATTCCCTACATGCTTTTTGTTGGCATCACAAAGAACTAATATGTCATTAGCAAATTAAGTGTTTAGGACATCTCCAATCTTGTTCCTTTGCCCAACTCCTTGTATTAGGCCATTTTCAGATGATTTTTCTATCATTCAAGTAATGACATCAACTACCCACAAGAAGAGGTGTGGTGATAGAGGGACTTCTTATTTGAGTCCTCTTCTAGATGTGAACCAGCGAGTAGATTGTCTATTGAAGAGAAGAGCCATTTTGCTATTGTTGATGATGTTGTTCATCCATGAGCACCATCTAGCTCCAAATCTCCAAGCTTGGAGGAGGTTCAGCAAAAAATTTCCATCCACATTATCAAATGCCTTTTTCAAATCCAATTTATATATTAGTTCCTTTTGTCTCTTCTTTTTGTAGAAGTTGATGATCTCAGATATAATAAGATAGCTGTCAGAGATTTGGCATCCTTTAACTAAGGCTAATTAAGAGTTGAGGACTAGAATCGATGTGTTTATTGAGTCTGATGCTAAGGATATTTGATACTATCTTTAACACCCCATTGATTAGGTTAATAGGTCTATAGTCTCAAACCATGAGGCACTCATTCTTTTTTAGGATGAGGGTGACGAAGGTGTAGTTGAGCCTAGATAGGTCCAATCCTTTTGTGAACATTTTGTCAAATAATATATCTAAGCAAATCATACTTGTGTTGGGAATAGTATCCCAAAGCCAATCGTCAGCCTGTTGACGGTTGTGCTCATTTTTGTATTTATACATGAATTATGAATTAATAAAAATTATTTTGATATTTTTCATCACAAAATGTTTCATCTTCTAATGAACTCCTATATTGTGGTGAAGTCCTTAGGACTATTTAGACTCGACAAAGGAGGATTTGTCGTTTAGTCTTTAAATCTGTTCGTGACTAAATGATACGTTGTTACCAAGGATGACAATGTTTATCAAGCATAGGTCGTTGTGTGCCATATAGGTTGGTTGTCCTCTTAACCAATGAGTGTGGAGACACTGGTATGGCATACAGGTGAGATGTAAGGGTACATCTGCATTGAACGTGACTGACTCTAGAGCTATTTCTGCTGTCAAGATTTGCTCCGATGGAATATGGGTATAAATATCCCTCCGACTTGAGACCGCCACGGTGACTTGCAAGCAACTCACTGCACTTAGGCACTGGACTATCTAAATTTTTAATTCAGTGACGGAAGGCTGCTGGGTGTAGTCAAGTACTTGACTTGTCGGTGCGTGTGTCAAGATGGGATTGACCACTCTAGTTTAGGAGCTGTGTATAGTCGTGTTTCAATTTAGCAAAATCTTGGCCAGGGTAGTCCTTGTGAGGAGTTACAAGACTGTTTGAGTTGAGCACGATTCGGATGATCTGATCAGGGTTGACAGTTTAACCCTGAGTCGTCCTAAACACAGGGGTCAAAAGGATGAATTATACAGTAACCATATTCATGTAGGTTCTGAGTGTTGCGATTGTGACTCTTCGACCTATCCGAACATCGGGTACCATTGCTAGATGGTCACTTCGATTAGTACAGAAATTGGTTCCTGTGCTATCGGCTTAGGTTCGAACCTGTGGGATCACACACATTAGAGGTTCCTATTTGATCTGATGGCTGGTGTAGAATCCTATATGTTTGTGACTCAGTGATCGAGAATCAAGATTCTTTGATCATGAGTTCCATACATTTTAGGTATCGGGGTCAAGAGTCCCACTGGTTGGGACTCTTCGATCAGGGTTACATATCGACGAATTCTGATACCCAATTACCCATCGAATTTGGACTCAATATTTATGAGAGGTTTAATTAGTGATTTGATTACTAATTAATTCAATTTGACTGAGTAATTATTTTTGGATCAAGTCCAATTGAATTGGATTCAGTTGGGTTTGACCCGATTAGGTTAAGAGTTGACCTAATCATCGAGATGGTTTGGTCCCTGATTTGATCAGGGGTTGGGCTTAGTCAATTCTTGATTTGATTAGAATTTTATTGAGCCTAATTAAGCCTAATTTAGTTAGGTTTAAATTAGTCTAATTGGACATTAATTATTTGGTTCAATTAGGTTGGTTTAAATAATTAAACCACTTTGACTCAATCTCCATGCGCCACCTCACTTCCATTGCACCCATTTGAATTCATGAGAAGGAACTTCTCATGAATTATTTTCTCATGCCAAGCCCTCTCCATGCTCCACTTTAATGTGCCATATGAATGGATAAGGATGATTGGTTGGCCATTCAAATTCAAAATAAAATTTGAATTTGAATGGGCAATCAGTCTTTGCACCTTATCCCTTTTTTTACGCCCCATTTATTACATGAGAAAAGATTTCTCATGAAATCACTCCATACATAATTTAAGCCACGCCTCATGCCTTTAGTGGATAAGGGATGAGTTGGTGTCCATTTGAATTCAAAATTTGATTTGAATTCAAATGTGCAATTACTCATCTTTATCCTTTCTTTTGGATAAGATGTTTGATGTTGTTATAAAAGGAGGAGAAGAGTAGGGCGTGCAAGAAGAAGATTTTTGGAGAAAAATTCTGGGACGTGAGAAGTCTTGTGCATGAGAACGAAGTCCATATCCTTCCAAGAGAAAAAGAAAGAAAAGAAAGAAAAGTGGATGCAAGATTTTCGGTGAGTTCCCTAGAGTTTTAGCCTGGGGTTCAGGAAGTGAGAAAGTGAGCTACGAGTGTCGTGAGCCCACAAAATCTTAGAAAGATCTTCAATATCCTCTCAAGCATGTCTGTTGACAATCCAGAGTGTCCAAAAAATTGACAGACATCGATCGAAGGAGTTCGATCAGCATCGGCCGTCAAAAGGGCTCTACAACGAGCTAGCACTCGTGAGGAGTCGATCAGACTGGAAGCTTCATGTGGACGATCCACAAAGGTCAGATACACTGTGTGACTGCATCGCAACGATCAGACTCTCCCGACGGTGATCAGATTGCGGTGATCTACTACCCGCACAAAGGTATTGTGTTCTGAACACATTACAGTAAAGTGTTTACTATTCGAATTTGAATTTTAAATTTAAATGAATACATGCTATATATCATATTTAAATCTTAGTGTAGTGTAAATTTATATTAATTAATTAGATTAATTAATATTTTTCAGCTGTAAAATCATAATTTTGAAAAAGTTTTAAAATTATCATTTTACCCCTGCACTGAATTTTCCCCACAAATGGTATCAGAGCAAGGTTCTTAGATATGATATATATATTTGCATGCGTATATTAAGTTGTAATCTAAAAGTTTAAATTTAAAATTTAAATTTTGAAAGTTGTTCGAAATTCAAAATTCAAAAATTTGAAATTCAAAATTTAAAATTTGAATTTTAAAATTTGAAATTCAAAATTCAAAATTCAAAATTCAAAATTTGAAATTCAAAATTTGAAAATTGAAATTTGGTTGAAATTTCAAATTTGAAATTCAAAATTTAAATTTCAAAATTTGAAATTCAAAATTTGAAATTCAAAAATTCAAAATTTGAAATTTGTTTGAAATTTGAAATTCAAAATTTAAAATTTGAAATTTAAATTTTTGAAATTAGTATATTTAGATATACTTGATCCAAGTAGCAAGTAATCGAATTGGGTTGGTTGCCATGGCCGTCCGGTCATAGAAGAAAAGTAGGGTTTAAAGGTCCTCTCCTCCCATTCGATGGGTCTCCTATGGCGGTAGGGGTGCCACTACAATTATATCCATGCAGATGAAGCAGCAAAAGAAATTAAGATGTAAAGGTTCAATTGTAAAATTTATCATGAATGTGTTAGATTAGATCTAAAGGAATATTCATGATTTATTTTGATTGAGTTATTTTTTGTTATGTAATTAGCAATAGGATTGCTATTTATGAAATGTGCTGATCTATTTGTGAAATGAGTCAATATATTTGGTGAACAAAAAATAAAACCTTTCAAATTTAAAAATTATTTTCAAAATGCCAAACCCTGACCCATCAGTCCAAATACTTAATTAAAAGAATTAAGTGTTGTCTAGTAGGTCTAGAATTATGAATTAAGACCTAAGACAATTGCATAAATTTGTGGGTCAATGGGTTAGATGGATTAGATCCATAATTGGGTTAGACCTAAAGTTGCTTAAAGAAATGGACTAAATTAGAGTAATTGATCAAATCTAATCAAAAGTTGAATTAGATTAGATCAAGGATACTCTAGACTCAACTATAATAGTTGTAGTTGAATGGGTCCATGTCTTTAACTAGACCAAGATGGACTTAATTCATGGCTACGCGGTGGAACCCTATTTACTAAGTTGATCAAATTAAAGCTAATGAACCGGTTGGTGTCTAAGGTAAGTTTGGCAATTTGACCAGTGGTTTTTAAGCGGGAGCTACTCGCAGTGATTCGATCTCTGACGAGTTAATGGCTTATCCCCACCACTGATCTCACTTACCTGGCCAACCTGGTGAATTAGATTTTGATTAGATCACTTGGTGATTAGAGCTCACCGATGTCATTAGGTAAATCAGTTTGACTGATTTAGGTGCTCCTAATGCCAACTTTAATTAAATCTTTTTTAATCTGACTTGGTGAAGTCAGTGGGAGGATTGAAATTGGCTGGATATTTTCTTCTCATCTATCCTTTAATAAAATTTTCAAAAAATTATTAGGTCCCTAAAAATGATTAAGTTATATTGATAACTAAGTCATAGCCTCCCATTAAGTGAGTGATAATGAATCCATTAGTTTAATAATCATTGGAGGCCCAAAGGCCTGGTGCTTATTGACTAATGGAATTATCATTCATAATATGATAATTTGGTTTGAGTCTTTCTGATGGTGATCAGGTTGGCCGACCAAAGTCGGGCCTGATCATTTATTGGTCTGATTCACCAAATCAAATCATGTTAATGGTTGGACCTAACCAGATCTTTTCAGTGGAGGCCAAAGCCTACTGTAGGTTCTGGGGCAAAATCAATTACTAGAAGTTGTTTAGAGAAATAACTTGTTATGAACCTACCCATAGATGCACATGGGTTGACCAACCAAAGTTGGGCTCGTGTGTAGTCTGTGTGGATTCTAGTACCCACTAAGGAATTAAAGTAATTCCTCGAATTGGAGGTTGAGGCTATCGGTTCATAAAAATATTGGAAGAAACTTTAGACTAAAGTCCAAGTCTTTAGTATTTATAATTTATGTACTAATAGAGGTCTGGTTTTCCTTTATGCAGCTATGGCCACTACCCTGTCCCTCTGGTCATTATTAGATAATGACAAGCTCATGGGACCTAATTTCGATAGCTGGTATCAAAAATTAAAAATCATCCTTGAGCATGAACGGATCCTTTATGTAGTAATGGATCCTACACTTGAGGAGCCAGCCCCAAATGCTCGAGGAACGGTCCGAGATACTTACCAGAAGTGGCTCAACGATCGCACCACCGTTTGGTGCATTATGCTGGCGGCAATGAATGATGAGTTCAGCCGCAGGTTCGAGAATGCCCAACCATAGGAGATGCTTCAAATGTTGAACGACTCCTTTGGCACGCCTGACGATGTTGAAAGACATAAAACTAGTTGTGCCATTTTCAATGCTCGGATGAGGGATGGAGCCTCAGTCACTGATCATGTATTGTACATGATCGAGATGATTGAGCACCTAAGTAAACTGGGCTTTCCCTTGCACGAGCAGCTCGGTAAGAATGTGATCCTTAATTCATTGCCCAAGTCCTTCCTCCCCTTCCTTACTCATTTTCGGATGACAAAGCCTGCAGTGAACTACCACGGCTTGTTGAGATTGCTACAGAACTTTGAGAAGGATTACCAGCTCCATAAGGAGTCGGTGAATATTGTGGGAGGGTCTTCTTCTGGTCGTCGACCCTTTAAGAAAGGGAAGAAGAGGAACAAGAAGAAGAAGAATAAGAAGGTGCAGCTGCATACTGGGACGTCTGCACAGGGTCAGACCAAGAAGCACAAGCCCGACCAGAGCCAGGCGGAGTGCTTCTTTTGCAAGAAGTAGGGGCACTGGAAGAGGAACTGTCCTCTATACATTGCCTCCCTGGACCCGAACAGGCCGAAGAAGAAGCAAGGTACTTATATGATAACACCTTGTAACTTTTTCATTTGTGATACTACTGTCTGGGTATTGGATACCGGAAGCCCTTATCATATTTGTAATTCGATGCAAGGTCTATAGGTCAGTAGGAGATTTGATGAAGGTGATAGATTCCTGAATGTTGGAGATGGAAGCAAAGTTCCAGTTCTAGCATTAGGAATCATGAACCTTGTAATCAATTCTCGAAATATAATTCTGAGTGAATGTCACTATTGTCCAAGCTTTTTATTAAATATTATTTCTGTAGGCCTTTTGGCCATGAACGGTTATCAATTTTTAATAAAAAAAATGTTTGCAATATCATTTTGAATGGTGTTACAATGTTTGTTGGACAACTTAATAATAGAATTTACTTTCTATCACAATCTATTAATGTGGTTCAAACCTCCGGTAAACACTCTAAAATAGATAATGTGTCAGAAGTCTACCTTTGGCACTGTAGGCTAGGTCATATTAATAAGAACAGGATAAACAGGTTGGCTCAAGAAGAAATTCTTGAAGTAGGTGATTGTGAATCACTTCCAACCTGTGAGTCCTGTCTTCTTGGTAAAATGATCAAATCATCTTTTACTGAAAAAGGTGAGCGAGCCAGTGAACTTTTGGGTTTGGTACATTCTGATGTATGTGGACCCATGAGCTCAAGTGCAAGAGATGGATATTTCTGCTTTATAACCTTCACAGACGACCTTTCGAGGTATGGGTATGTCTATTTAATGAAGCATAAATCAGAGTCATTTGAAATGTTCAAACTATTCCGAAATAAGGTAGAAAAATAAACTGAAAAGTGTATTAAAATTTTTCGATCTGATCGAGGAGGTGAATACCTTTCCAATGATTTTATGACATATCTTGGAGAGAATGGGATTCTCTTTCAGTGGACACCTCCTAGAACACCACAGCATAATGATGTATCTGAAAGGAGGAATCGGACCTTGTTGGACATGGTTCGATCCATGATGGGGTTTGCTGGTCTGCCGATCTTCCTCTGGAGATATGTGCTCGAATCGGCTTGTTACCTTCTAAATAGAGTTTCGAGTAAGTCTGTAACCAAAATGTCATATGAGATATGGATAGGACGTAAGCCAGTACTCTCGCACCTTAAGGTTTGGGGGTGTCCGGCTTATGTTAAACGTTTAATTACGGACAAGCTTGGACCTAGGTCTGACAAGTGTAATTTTATAGGGTACCCAAAAGAGACCAAAGGATATTACTTCTACCTAGCTGATGAGAAAAAAGTGTTTGTCAACCTTAAGGCAATCTTTTTGGAAAAGGAGTTCCTTGGTGAAGGGACTGTTGCCTCTAAGGTCGAACTTGACGAAGTTCGGCAGGTGAAAAAACTGACACAAGTTGCTGAACCTGAACTGGATTTGATTAGATCAGATCCGGAGCCCATTGTTCAAGCACCCTTAAGGCGATCTGGTAGAGTACCACGTCAACCGGACAGATACTATGGTTTCTTGGTCCGGGACGATGATCCTATCGAACTTGATGAAAACGATGAGGATCCGATCACCTACATGGATGCAATGCAGAGATCCGACTCTGAGAAATGGCTAGAAGCCATGAAATCCGAAATGGAGTCCATGAAGGTCAACGATGTGTGGACATTGGTTGACCCACCCGAAGGAGTAAAACCCATAGGGTGTAAGTGGGTCTTCAAGAGGAAGAGGGGCATAGACGGAAAGGTGAAAACCTATAAAGTCCGTCTGGTTGCCAAGGGATATCGTCAATGTTATGGTATAGACTATGACGAGATATTTTCTCCTGTGGTAATGCTCAAATCCATTCGGATTATGCTTGTGATAGCAGCCCATCTGGACTATGAAATCTGACAGATGGATGTGAAGACAGCTTTCCTAAACGGAGAGCTGGATGAAGAGATGTATATGATATAACCTGAAGAATTCACATTCACTGATGAGTCTAAGGTGTGTAGACTACAGAGGTCCATTTATGAACTTAAGCAGGCATCACAGAGTTGGAACATACATTTTGATAAGATGATCAAGACGTATGGCTTCGTTAAGAATGGAGAAGAGCCATGCATTTATAAGTGGGCTAATGGTCCAGTAGTAGTATTTCTTATATTGTATGTGGATGACATTCTCTTAATCGAGAATGATGTCCCTGCATTACAAGGAATAAAGATTTGGCTGTCGTCACAGTTCTCCATGAAGGATCTGGGAGAAGCTTCCTACATCCTAGGGATGAGGATCTATAGGGATAGATCTAAAAGGTTGCTTGATTTATCTCAGTCCACGTACATTGATACTATGCTGAAGAGGTTCAGCATGGAGAATTCCAAAAAAGGCTATCTTCCGATAGGCCATGGAATTTCTCTCTCGAAGAGGGATTGTCCGACAACACCTCAAGAGAGAGAGCGTATGAGTAGAATTCTATATGCTTTGGCAGTGGGATCTATTATGTACGTCATAACATGTACACGACCAGATGTGGCATACTCACTAGGGTAGTGAGTAGATACTAATCTGATCCAGGAGAGAATCACTGGAAGGTTGTTAAAATCATCCTGAAGTATTTAAGAAATACTAAGGACAGTGGCTTGTTTATGGTGAATCAGACTTGAGACTTATAAGGTTTACAGACTCTAATTTCCAGTCTGATCACGATGACAGCAAAAGTGTGTCAGGATTTATTTTTACCCTTAATGGTGGGGCTATCTGCTGGAAAAGTTCCAAACAGCACACAGTGGCTGATTCAGTTTGCGAGGTAGAGTATGTCGCTGCATCAGATGCTGCCAAAGAAGCGGTGTGGCTGAGGAAATTCATCACCAAGCTCAGAGTAGCACCCTCCCTTGTTGGTCCAGTTCTGCTCTACTGTGACAGCTCTGGAGCCATTGCTCAAGCGAAGGAACCAAAGGCATACCAGCAGACGAAGCATATTCTGCGCCGCTACCATCTCATCCGAGAAATTATGGATCGAGGTGACGTCGATCTTCAGAAGATCGACGGGAAGGAGAACCTGACTGATCCATTTACTAAAGCCATTGCAGTGAAGGAGTTCGACAACTACAAGTCGAAGATGGGTATTAGATACTGCACCGATTAGCTTTAGGCCAAGTGGGAGATTGTTGGAATAGTGTCCCAAAGTCAATCGTCAGCCTATTGACGGTTGTACTCATTTTTATATTTATACATGAATTATGAATTAATAAAAATTATTTTGATATTTTTCATCACAAAATATTTCATCTTCTAATGAACTCCTATGTTGTGGTGAAATTCTTAGGACTATTTAGACTCGACAAAGGAGGATTTGTCGTTTAGTCCTTAAATTTTTTTGCGACCAAATGATACGTTGTTACCAAGGACGATAACGTTTATCAAGCATAGGTTGTTGTGTGCCATATAGGTTGGTTGTCCTCTTAACCAATGAGTGTGGAGACACTGGTATGGCATACAGGTGAGATGTAAGGGTACATCTGCACTGAACGTGACCGACTCCAGAGCTATTTCTGCTGTCAAGATTTGCTCCGATGGAATATGGGTATAAATATCCCTCCGACCTGAGACTGCCACGGTGACTTGCAAGCAACTCACTGCACTTAGGCACTGGACTATCTGAATTTTTAATTTAGTGACGGAAGGCTGTTGGGTGTAGTCAAGTACTTGACTTGTCGGTGCGTGTGTTAAGATGGGATTGACCACTCTAGTTTAGGAGCTGTGTACAGTCGTATTTTAATTTAGCAAAACCTTGGTCAGGGTAGTCCTTGTGAGGAGTCACAGGACTGTTTGAGTTGAGCACGATTCGGATGATCTGATCAGGGTTGACAGTTTAATCCTGAGTCATCCTAAACACAGGGGTCAAAAGGATGAATTATACAGTAACAATATTCATGTAGGTTCTAAGTGTTACGATTGTGACTCTTCGACCTATTCGAACGTCGGGTACCATTGCTAGATGGTCACTTCGATTAGTACAAAAATTGGTTTCTGTGCTACCGGCTTAGGTTCGAACCTGCGGGGTCATACACGTTAGAGGTTCCTATCCTATCTGATGGCTAGTATAGAATCCTACATGTTTGAGACTCAGTGATCGAGAATCAGGATTCTCTGATCATGAGTTTCACACATTTTGGGTACCGGGATCAAGAGTCCCACTGGTTTGAGACTCTTCGATCAGGGTTACATATCGATGAATTCTGATGCCCGATTATCCATAGGATTTGGACTCAATATTTATAGAGATTTAATTAGTGATTTGATCACTAATTAACTCAATTTGATTGAATAATTATTTTTGGATCAAGTCCAATTGAATTGAATTCAGTTAGATTTAACCCGATTAGGTTAAGAGTTGACCTAATCGTTGAGATGGTTTGGCCCTTGATTTGATCAGGGGTTGGGCTTAGTCAATTATTGATTTGATTAAGATTTTATTGAGCTTAATGAATCCTAATTTAGTTGGGTTTAAATTAGTCTAATTGGACCTAAATTATTTGGTTCAATTAGGTTGGTT
>NC_025995.2:76360374-76363814 GCF_000442705.2 Elaeis guineensis | reverse complement strand
CGAGATCGAGGTCGGGGTATCTGCTGGCCACCTTCTCTTGGCAGAGCTCGAACCCCTTAGTGAACGCCTCCTGGCCGAACTGGACGTTCAGTTCCCTCATCTCCGCGGAAGCCTTGAACTCCTCCACCGTAAGGACCCTGGCCTCCGAGACCAGAACCGGAGTTTGCTCGACCAAATGGGCGACCTCGGCCTCCGCCTTCCTCGCCGACTCCTCCAAGATTCGTCTCTTTTCTTCCCGGGCTTGTCTCTCCTCTTCCCGGGCTTGCCTCTCTCTTTCCAGGGCCTCCTGGAGGGCGGCTACTTCGGCCGTCTTCGCTTGGAGGCAAGCGACCTCGGCCTGGCGGCGTTCCTCCGCCTGAAGGAGGTCCCTTCTCATGCGGCTCGTCGCCTCGACATAGACGAAGAGCTGGTGCCCAATCTGCAAGGACGGATAGAGAATTACAACAAAGGCCGAGTGATCGTGCAAATAAACATCCGCTTACCTCGAGGAAGGACCCCAAAGAGTCCCAAGCCCGCTGCTCGGGATCGGCGCGGTCGATCCTCTCCACGACATCGGACAGGATGCAGCCATCGAGCAGCCGCCTGATCAGGTCCTTGTCGTTGAAGGGGTTCTCCGATCTCCCCTCGGAGCAGACGGACTCGTCTGCAGCAGCTCGGTGGCTGTTCGCCCTGCGAGCCACCAATTTCCTCCTCCTCCCCGCGGCGGGCGCCTCCGTGGGGCGAACCCCTGGAGCAGGAGCCCCAGTCAGTGGGCTCCTCGAGGAAGCCCGGGGGGCCACTGGCTCAGCATCTGAAGGAATGTCGATGGTCGGGGCCGCCTGGACGGGCGCAGCCAAGCTCGTCCCCTCCGCCCTGGCCCTCTTCGCCGATCCGGGGGCCATCGCGCCCTTCCTCTTCTGAGCTCTCATTCCCCTGGCGAGCATCCGCGTTGCTTCGGCGTCCATTGCTAAAAAAAAAAAAAAAAAGAAGAAGCGACACCGATCAGTCCAGAGTCAAAAAAAAAAAAAGAGAGAAAAGAAAAAAGAAGAGAGAAAGAAAGAGAAAGAAAAGAGCGGGAAGGAAAAAGTAAAGAGAAGAAGAAGAGGAAGGCAAGAAAGGAAAAGATAAGATGAATACTTGCTGGATCCTGAGGGCTCAGGCCGATGTTGAAAAGAAGCTGCTCCCTCAGAAGATTAGGAAGGGAAGGAGCGGGATAAGTTAGGAGCTTCTGGGCGGCCTGAAGGTCGTCCTCCCCCAGGCTGGGAGCCCGACGGATGGAATCCCTCAGAGACCCCCAAGAGGGCAGGCCCAGTTCCAGGGTCGGGCAGTGGACGAAGAGAAATTTCCCCTTCCAATTGTGAATCGAAGAAGGGGCGCCCTTCAGCAACCCCTTCTTACCAAACTGGGGGGAGAAGTACCACCAGTCCTTCGCCGAAGGATGGCGTTTGAAGGTATAAAAATGTCTGAACAAGGAGAGGGACGGCTGGACTTCGGCTATGTGGCAGAGGGAGAGAAACCCTATCAAAAACCTAAAGGAATTCGGGGCCACGGAGGCGAGAGAAATGTCCAAGAAGCGGAAGAAGGCAGCAACAAAGACAGGAAGCGAAAGCCGAAGTCCGGCACGGAACGCTTCCTGATACAAACAGAAGCGACCGGGAGGAGGAGCGCTGGCCCGGTCAGAGGGGCCAGGTAGCTCCAGGTCGTACTCCGGAGGAACCCCATACCGAACCCTTATCAGAAGGAGTTCATCCGAAGTCAACGAACAGGGAATAGCGCCCGGTGCAAAAATCGGGCGAGGCCCTGCCCCTGACGCAGGTTCGTCCGCAGAGATAGCGACCTGGGGGTTTGAAGCGGAAGAACTCTCAGAACTGCCGGGAGCAGAAGAGTCGGAAGACATTTTGAGTGGTTTCGAAGGGAGGATCTGAAGGACCCTAAAAAGACAGACCGAAAGGGGAACGAGACGCCGAAGGCTAACTCGGAGGAAGGCACAAAAGTAATGAAGAGAGGAGAAGCCCCTAGGCGGTGAGAAGAAGGTTGGCACTAACCTATATTGCTCTGGGGACCTGGGGGACGAGGAACGAGAGGCGCCTACGGCTCGAGAAGACGTTCACTAGAGCAAGGCTCTCGAAGAGAAGACAGACACTAGCGAAAACTCAGGAATGGAGTAGGACGCCTGAAGGGGGGAGGACAGGTTTAAATAGATCCTGGGATCCGGCGCCATAATGATCGCGAATCCCCCTGGCCAGTCCGCATCCGACACGTATCCCACTCCCCCTGGCAGACGGCTAAAAGCGGCTGACGGTTGGAGGATCATAATTGCACCGTACCTAGGCCAGTGTACCTATGAGATTTTCGAAGCATCCCCTCGTACCGCTCCAATTCGAAAAGACTCCGGCACGTGCTCATTTAATGCCAAAATATCTGGAGGCGGCAGTGCGCAGGATTCGAAGGGACGGTTTCGGCTGTACCCATCTCTCTCTCTGTGTACTTCCTTCGCTTGAAATTCAAGCTCGGAAGTAGGGGGACTGGTGTTGGGTATAAAATACCCACAGCCGAAACCCTCGGCGGAATCGACAACAGCACAGCTCCGTCCGGACTCCTACGGGTGCCGGGCTCCGCCTCCGACATCAACTGCAGCACGGCTCCGCCCGGACTCCTACGGGAGCCGGGCTCCGCCTCCGACATCAACTGCAGTACGGCTCCGCCCGGACTCCTACGGGAGCCGGGCTCCGCCTCCGACATCAACTGCAGCACGGCTCCGCCCGGACTCCTACGGGAGTCGGGCTCCGCCTCCGACGTCAACTGCAGCACGGCTTCGCCCGGACTCCTACGGGAGCCTGGCTCCGCCTCTGACATCAACTGCAGCACTGCTCCGCCCGGACTCCTACGGGAGCTAGGCTCCGCTCTCAGTATCAACTGCTGGTAAGCTCCGTCCGGACTCCTACGAGAGCCGGACTTCATCTTTAATTTTGATTGCAGAGGACTCCGCTCGGACTCCTACGGGAGCCGGACTCCGCCTCCGACATCAACTGCAGCACGGCTTCGCTCGGACTCCTACGGGAGCCTGGCTCCACCTCCGACATCAACTGCAGCACTGCTCCGCCCGGACTCCTACGGGAGCCTGGCTCCACTCTCAGTATCAACTGCTGGTAAGCTCCGTCCGGACTCCTACGAGAGCCGGACTTCATCTTTAATTTTGATTGCAGAGGGCTCCGCCCGGACTCCTACGGGAGCCGGACTCTACCTCCGACATCAACTGCAGCACGGCTTCGCCCGGACTCCTACGGGAGCCTGGCTCCGCCTCCGACATCAACTGCAGCACTGCTCCGCCCGGACTCCTACGGGAGCCAGGCTCCACTCTCAGTATCAACTGCTGGTAAGCTCCATCCGGACTCCTACGAGAGCCGGACTTCATCTTTAATTTTGATTGCAGAGGACTCCGCCCGGACTCCTACGGGAGC
>NC_025995.2:76340374-76355374 GCF_000442705.2 Elaeis guineensis | reverse complement strand
ATTATGACGTCTGAGAATTATTCATCATTCTTTGCTCATTTGAGAATCAGCTCTATTTGTTGTTTGAGGCTCTCTCTCTCAAGGATCTGTTCTGCAGTGAGATTGATGGTTTCTTCAAGGGAGTCTTGCCTTAAAATCTACTGCTTGATGCTGTGTTTTTTTTTTGGATTATATTACCATTGGTTGACCTGTTCCAATTTCTGAGTTTTGATCTGAGACACCTAAGCTTAGACACCAAATTGGCTGATGCATCAGCAACCGCTCGGAGTAGCCCGCCAGCAGGCTTTCACAAAGTCATCGAAACCTAGGGTGAGAAACCAAAAATTCTCAAAACAAAGTTACCTTGCGGACGCCGGTTAAATTTCAGGAGCAGTGGAAAGTGGTCAGATGTTGTCTTAGCACTGCAAAAGGATTCTGTTCCAACCAATCATCTGACACTAGACACCCATCCAACTTTGCCATTGTAGGAGCCTCTCGGTGGTTAGACCAAGTAAATATTAGGTGCTTTTGCTTGATTTCAATAAGTTGATGGATATCAATGAAATTGTTGAAGTCATCATCGCTGCCGACGCCCTTCCTTTCATTAGTGAATTTGATGGTGTTGAAGTCTCCAACAATAATCCAAGAACCTTGCCGCAATTGACGAATGTATGCAAGCTCGGCAAAAAAACTGGGTCCAAGGCTGTGATCGTTGGACCATAAACGTTAGTGACCAGCCAGTTAGAATTACCAGTAGCAGGGAGAACATAGCTATGGAGAGTACCGAGTGAGTACGTGCCCAAATGGAAACAGGTTCCTGTCACTAAATCTGAGTTCCAACAATTGAGGAGTCCCCCCCTTGAACCATTGGCATCAAGCGCCTGCCACTTATCAAAATTCTTGCTGCAGGTGGTGGCGACATGATTGTTTAAGGTCTCATTTAACTTGATTTCCTCAAAGCAAGAAATTATGCATCGAGAGTGTACAAGAGGAAAACCAGAGATTCGTATTGCATTAAGGGCAACATGCGACAGCAGTCCAAGTGATTTCCGAAGTGGTTGTTTTCACTAATGAAGAATGTGATGGAATCTATGAATAATGTTCCATCTTGTCAATTGGTAAGTATCTTGGTGTTGGGTTTTTTCATTACAAGGAGTTGAAACGTAGCTGAAAGACCAAGAAATGCTTCATGAACCTATATGGGTATTATGCCCTCCCTCACTGGCTAAATGCGCTAATATTAATGCTAATAGGTCATTCCATCCACAGATTGATAAATTGAGGACTAGACTTTTGATTAGATCTATGATGGCATTTGCTTGCATGTAGATGCATGCCTACAACCACTCCATTGTTTGTAGAGAAACCTTGAGAGAGGCCTTGCAAACTGCTCATTTACATAATTAACCACATGTAAACATCATCGATAATGACTCAACCTTATTTTTGTTTAGACTTTCCTCCAACACTCAATGTAGGATAAAAACACATTTAGGAGGTGTTTGGTTGGGGGCAGTTGGAGTCTGGAGTCGAAATGAAAATGGAAATGGATGACTCCTATTCTAATCATTTGGTTGGGAGGACTTCCATTTCAATTTCGATCCCAAGATGGAACGGGAATGGCCCAATCTATCTAAAACTCAATCTCTACTCTGATTCCAATTCCGATCATGAACCAAATACCTCGGAGAATTTGGCCATTCCGATTCTGATTCTCATCCATTCTGATTCTCATTCCAATTTCGATTCTGATTGTGAACTAAACATCTCCTTACAGGGGGGATGCATGCACGGTGGTAGATTAGCCATCAAATATTGGTAGACAGGAAGTAAGAAACATGAATTGGATATGTAAATAGTTGCCGGCTCGGGCATTCACTAATTCAACAAAGCATGTTCCTCGATGAGGAAAGAGATGATGGCTTTTATCATCATGTCATCTTTATTCAAAGCGCAGTATTGCTAGAAGGAATGACCTTTTGCTTAACAATTGCAACAACATTGTATATATGGGGGAACAACACCAGTTGACACACATTGGCCACCCTTACATCCTGCTTTGATGCAGTCACTGGTGCATTTCTGCAGACTACGGCATGCAATGCAGTAAGCAAATTCTGAGGCTTTCACACCAACAGCTGTGGCTGCAACCATGAGATATAAGTGAAAACTTATCCCGTAATTTTAAATATTTGAGTCGAGCCATTACTAAAACGCTACAAAGAAATTTAGCAAAGCTGGTCCACGCATATAAATCAAAACTTTTGGATGCTTTTTCCATCATTCCGATGGGTAGTTCTAGCCATCGATAGGAAGAATACATAAATCCATTCAGTCCTATGAACATGTTTATTAAGTATAGAAATATAGGAACTCAATCTAAACATGTGCATTCATTGACAGATAATAAGCATGTTTCACTCTATATAGATACATGTTTAGAGTGTATTTACTGGGGCCAAAGAAAAAAAGCATTTGAGAATTTTAACATAGGGCCATCATTGTAAAAGAGATCATCTTTTGCAAAATTCCCATGAATAACAAATGTCTTCCAATCCGCATAAAGTAGAAAGGAAAGGAGTTTCACTAGTCCAGCAATGTTCTAGACAATTTGGCCGATAAAGAAATTTAAAATTCTGAAAAAAACACAGAATATGACTCAAAGTTACTTGTATATGCACGTATATTTTGCTTTGCTATCAATGTGTTGTCGTGATATGGTACTTTATTTGCACTATTTGACACTTGCATAGACACAAACAAAGAAAAGGACCTATGGGTCCTTTTCCCACTTTCCACTTTGCTCAAGTGCCTAGACAATCCAGTCTTCACTCTGAGCACTAGTTGTCTGTCTCTACAGAACCATTTGTCCATGCTGTTTCCTACGATCCCCAACTCGACTGCTTCTGTGTTTTCTTACCCAAACACCCGTGCGGCGCCCCAGCATGCCACACACCAAGGCCAGCCCTCTCGAGTCCTTTCCTCGGACATACTAATAAGCACGCAGCAGTCCAGCCACATAGCCAAGCTTGCACCTCTATGCCCCTGCCTAGCAATACTGTTGTACTGAACACAGATGATACCCTCAAGTGCCCATAAGCAATCCGACCCCTCGAATCAACTGCAATGCTCATGCGCACCTCCGTGCCATAACACAGACTCTTTCCAAGAGTGCTCCGCAGCTCAACACCTTTGTGTCAACTCTAAGGCTTTGTCCCTCAAGCCAAGCACTGCTCATCCCAGATGTCTTGATCCTCAACATACCCTCATGCCAAGACATAACCACTGTGTCACTGATCCGCAACCCACCAAGCTGCCCTTCAGTACTACACATCAAATCTACATAACACGACCATGCAACACCACCACTATGCATGAGGCCCGGGCAAACCCATCTTTAGTGCAGCTCAGCTAAACTACCAAGCTGACATGACCTGCAGCTCCCCCAAGCTACAGATGATCGTACACATCCGAGTCCTCTGGGGTCTGACTATCCAAGCTTCCCCCATAAACTCTTGTGCCACGATCCCGATCTTGCATCCTTGATATGCCTTTCCATCCCTGGTCATATCGCTTTACAATATTCATGGCCTGCTCGCCCATCACTATGCATTACCATGATCTTGGGGATACATTACCGCACCACTCAATATCTTAGGTCCACAGTCTACTCACACATTGAGCACTGCCACGATATCGGCATCCAAGTCTGCCCCATCAAGTAAATATCTTCGACCGGATGATAAATGCATCAAGCTGTCCTCTCCTCGGCATGACCCTCTTGGCCATCCATGATCCTTGGCCCAGCTCCAAGGCACATATTCCGATCGATATACCATAAGTCTGCCTTGTTCTCCACGACCGACCGATTCCCGTGGATCCCCGCGAGACATCCCCTTGCGATGCTCACGAGACTTGCCTGTTTGGGTAGGCCAGACCCTTGCCCGACTAGCCCTCTATCGCCTCTTCGCTCCACTACAGAGATCAAGAACGCATAGAGTAGTCTAGACAAACCCCTCAAGGATAAAACCTCGAGATATCCCCTTCCCACACAATGTGACCAGCTCGTCCAACCAACATTGCCCCGAATACCTCCACATGAGATCATTCGGACGTGGCACTACTATTGCCCATACAACTGTGCCATGGCGGGCCCGTCTCCTATGGGTCTGGGGGGCTCGATCCAAATCCGTTCAATCGAATCCAGGAACGTTTAGAGTACCTCAGAGAGAAACCCCTGCGTGTCGGCAAGAAAAAGGTCCAGGAGTTGGAAGAAGAATGGCGGTTTCCCCTCCAATTCCAGGACCGAAAACAATACCATCGAACAAAGCTACGCAACTCGTAGATCCTGATGAGATGTGATGCCGGGGCTTTATTTGGTCACATGCAAGCTCTTGGTAAATTGCGGGTCTTTTTTTTTTTGGTAACAAATTGCGGGTCATTAGCGCACCGACGATTGCGTACTTTATTAATTAATTTGTTTGTTTATTTTTTTATGTATTTATCTACTTTTTAAAACTACATGGTTGGAGTGCCAGCTAGTCTGCTGCCAACAGGTTTGAACTTGATCCTTTCCAATAAAAAGAAAGATTGGGACAAAGTGACTCAAGAAGCGATAGTCAAATCCTACAAACTCAAGGTTCGAAAAGGTTTGAATTTTAGAATCGTGATATTTTTAGTAATAGAGATATCTCATGGGACGAAGGTATCACCCCACCATCCTATTCCATCTTAATAATCCTCTTAGTGAAGCATCTTGGTTGAATTCTAAATTGGGACTCTTATTTGTCATGACAACCCTCAAAAGCTGAAAGAAATCACACCACCAACATCAGATGGACGATTTTGAGAAAAGAATATACATATAAATGAGAGCAAACTTCATAAATAAATCATAAAATGAAACCATCGGCGCTGGACAGAAATTATAAGATAGATATTTTGGAGAAGAAACAAACCTGATGTCATCAGGAAGGCAATCAACATGACAACTACCGGGAACTTTGCAGCAGTGTATATAATTTTGCCCCCCATCTTTCACCAATTTTCTCTCACGATGTAAATCAAACCGAAATCCAATTCCCCAGTCTTAGACCCCAAAATGATCGGGTTTCGGCTGAGTTTGGATGGAAATATGGTATTTAACAAGTCATTTTGGTACTCTTTTGGATTATTTTATAAATTATTTAATACATAGATTTTAATGCTTCATGAATTGAGACATGTAAAGATGATCATATACAAATTTAAAAAGTTGTAGCTAAATGACACAGGGCATCCAAACAGTAATCCAGTAATCCAGCTTAGCATGAGCAATAAATCGTAATAATTATACTGCGATAAAATAATATCTACAAGTAAGAGAACAAGAGTGCTGTGTTTCCACAAGGTGCGGCCCCTATATCTCAAAGAGGAAGGCACAAGGCACCTTCCCAGCTCATGAATAGATGAGACAGGCCTTGATGTAAGGAAGGTATGCTGGAAATGTAAGGAAGATCAATTCTACTATGAAAGAAAAGGAAAAAAAAAAAAAAGAAGAAGAAAGCAAAAAAAAAAAAAATTAGGAATAAAAGTAGAAGAAAAACCATTGTCCTATATAAATTTAATACCATATGTACCATTTCATAAACTTTAAACTTGAAAATCTGTCAATGACCTACCATATATATATATATATATATATATATATATATATATATATATATATATATATATATATATATATATATATATATATATGTATGTATGTATGTATGTTAGTTTGTCCTGTATCCCGTATATTATGAGTAAATTCAGAAGATTTGCTTTCGTATCACATACAATATCCCACCATATTACGAATAAATTTAGAAGATTTGCCTAATCAATCTCTAACGTGTTGTTGCTAACGGGAGCAATCGGGAAGGAAACCTAAAGCCCCAGTGATCATGGAGAAAAGTGCTTCATACTTATTAAATAAGAGAAATCAAGTGTGTCTACTGAACAGAGAATTTGCATAAAAAGACTTGCAGTGATATGCTGCAGGACTAGTTCATCTTTTCTCGTCTTCCATCCTAGATTTTGGTAAAGTAAAGAACCTTGTTTCTTTTCCTAAGAAGAATATGCCATGGGAGGTGCATGTGCACCACCAATAGTTTTATGTGTTGAGGGTTTATACAAAAGGCAATAGCCGAGGATATATGAGGGTGAGAGACATAAGGGGCCTAGGCCTACTCGGGTCTGCTAAACCTGAAAGGGAGCGGCCGTCCCAGCTTCCTTAGTAACCCGGTTCCTCCCTCACTCGAACTTCTTTGCCACTTCACTGGCGAGGGGCCAATCACCTATATGGTAGGTTGTTTAGCGAGAGTATCATAAAGGTCGGAGAGGTGATGATGGTGCTTGTTGGTGTACTGTGAGGGCCAACAAAAAAATAATAATAACTGAGGAGGATGCTTCAAATTGGAAAATTCTGCTGTTTCTCTCCCTCCAAATGCTCCAGCAAACCACTATTATGACACATCCAATGGATAACTATTGATTCACTTTAAGATATGCACTTAACCGCATGTTATATAGATAGGAGCTAGTGTTTGGGATGGTTAGTGTGTGTGCTCTAGTCTGGATTATTGCCAAACTTGTTGTGCAAATGGATGCAAGAGAAAGATGTGGTTCAAGTTTTATCTGAATTTCTACATAAGACAACCATCGGACCGTTCCATCTTCTTTTCTGTAGGTTTTCACCTACTAGTATTATGTTGTTCACTATTAACCACAAGAAAACTTTTGCTTTCTTCGATAGTGGGAGTTTCCACAATCTTGTGAGTAGTGAGGTTATCCCTCCATGCATGAAGATATGATAGGTGGTCCCGATTTTGAAGCTTCTTCAGTTATCCCATTTCCATTCTATATGATCGTCCTCTATGGTGAGGTTTTGTCCCTCTAGACTCTTAGTTAGGTCTTCCAGCTCCTTCTTCCCCTCTGCTGCTTATGGTTCATCCATTGGTTGGTCTACCATCGAGGAAGGCCATGAGAGATATTTGTGGATGATTTAGCAAGTGGTACAGTATTAGGTATAAATAACTTAAAGATGTTTCTAACATCCAAGAGTCATGCCAAAAGGCAATATTCCCCCCATCCCCCACATTCTAGTGTATACTCTGAAAAAATAAATCCTTAACTTTAAGAATGCCCTTCCACACTTCTAACAATGCACCATGGCTTCTGATTGATAGTTAGCTTGATGGCTTTGACTGAAGGTGTAATGTCTTAATCAAATTGCTCCAAGATTTTTTTTTTTTCACTAAATAGTTTCCACCACCACTTCATAATCAAGCATTTATTGAAAGTGATGAGATGGACTCTCAGGCCATCAAAGGATTTTGGCTCATAAACTCTTTCCCATTTGACCAAGCAGTGACCTACCGATAATGGTTCATTACCTCTCTAAAGGAGACATCTTCTTAACTTGTTGATCCTGTTAACTACCCTAGTAGAGATGAGCAAGCAAGGCATACAGTACATTGGACTAGCCCCTAGTACAGTGTTTACTAGGGCCAATCTTTCTACCAGAGAGAACATTTTTCCATTCCATGATGCTAGTTTTCTCTCAATTTTTTCCTTTAAAAACTACCACTCTCTTTTTCTCAAATATCAGTGGTGCAATGGAAATCCTAGGTATTTTACTAGGAGGTTAGCAAGCTGGCAACCCATCAAGTTTGTGTAGATCTTGGGATGCTCCATCGCCATCCCAATACCCATAAGCGAGCTCTTGTCGAAGTTCATTTTGAGGCCTATGAGGAGCTTGAAGGAGTATAAGATGAACTTCAAATTCCCTACATGCTTTTTGTTGGCATCACAAAGAACTAACGTGTCATTAGCAAATTAAGTGTTTAGGACATCTCCAATCTTGTTCCTTTGCCCAACTCCTTGTATTAGGCCATTTTCAGATGATTTTTCTATCATTCAAGTAATGACATCAACTACCCACAAGAAGAGGTGTGGCGATAGAGGGACTTCTTATTTGAGTCCTCTTCTAGATGTGAACCAGAGAGTAGATTGTCTATTGAAGAGAAGAGCCATTTTGCTATTGTTGATGATGTTGTTCATCCATGAGCACCATCTAGCTCCAAATCTCCAAGCTTGGAGGAGGTTCAGCAAAAAATTTCCATCCACATTATCAAATGCCTTTTTCAAATCCAATTTATATATTAGTCCCTTTTGTCTCTTCTTTTTGTAGAAGTTGATGATCTCAGATATAATAAGATAGCTGTCAGAGATTTGGCATCCTTTAACTAAGGCTAATTAAGAGTTGAGGACTAGAATCGATGTGTTTATTGAGTCTGATGCTAAGGATATTTGATACTATCTTTAACACCCCATTGATTAGGCTAATAGGTCTATAGTCTCAAACCATGAGGCACTCATTCCTTTTTAGGATGAGGGTGACGAAGGTGTAGTTGAGCCTAGATAGGTCCAATCCTTTTGTGAACATTTTGTCAAATAATATATCTAAGCAAATCATGCTTGTATTGGGAATAGTGTCCCAAAGTCAATCGTCAGCCTGTTGACGGTTGTACTCATTTTTGTATTTGTACATGAATTATGAATTAATAAAAATTATTTTGATATTTTTCATCACAAAATGTTTCATCTTCTAATGAACTCCTATGTTGTGGTGAAGTCCTTAGGACTATTTAGACTCGACAAAGGAGGATTTATCGTTTAGTCTTTAAATCTGTTCACGACCAAATGATATGTTGTTACCAAGGACGATAACGTTTATCAAGCATAGATCGTTGTGTGCCATATAGGTTGGTTGTCCTCTTAACCAATGAGTGTGGAGATACTGGTATGGCATACAGGTGAGATGTAAGGGTACATCTGCACTGAATGTGACCGACTCCGAAGCTATTTCTGCTGTCAAGATTTGCTCTGATGGAATATGGGTATAAATATCCCTCCGACCTGAGACCGCCACGGTGATTTGCAAGCAACTCACTGCACTTAGGCACTGGACTACCTGAATTTTTAATTCAGTGATGGAAGACTGCTGGATGTAGTCAAGTACTTGACTTATCGGTGCGTGTGTCAAGATGGGATGACCACTCTAGTTTAGGAGCTGTGTACAGTCGTATTTCAATTTAGCAAAATCTTGGCTAGGGTAGTCCTTGTGAGGAGTCACAGGACTGTTTGAGTTGAGCACGATTCGGATGATCTGATCAGGGTTGACAGTTTAATCCTGAGTCGTCCTAAACACAGGGGTCAAAAGGATGAATTATACAGTAACCATATTCATGTAGGTTCTGAGAGTTGCGATTGCGACTCTTCGACCTATTCAAACATCGGGTACCATTACTAAATGGTCACTTTGATTAGTACAGAAATTGGTTCCTGTGCTATCGACTTAGGTTCGAACCTGCGGGGTCACACACATTAGAGGTTCCTATCTGATCTGATGGCTGGTGTAGAATCCTACATGTTTGAGACTCAGTGATCGAGAATCAAGATTCTCTGATCATGAGTTTCACATATTTTGAGTACTGGGGTCAAGAGTCCCACTGATTTGGGACTTTTCGATCAGGGTTATATATCGATGAATTCTGATGCCCGATTACCCATCAGATTTGGACTCAATATTTATGAGAGGTTTAATTAGTGATTTGATCACTAATTAACTCAATTTGATTGAGTAATTATTTTTGGATCAAGTCCAATTGAATTGGATTCAGTTGGGTTTGACCCGATTAGGTTAAGAGTTGACCTAATCGTCGAGATGGTTTGGTCCCTGATTTGATCAGAGGTTGGGCTTAGTCAATTCTTGATTTGATTAGAATTTTATTGAGCCTAATTAATTCTAATTTAGTTTGATTTAAATTAGTCAAATTGGACCTAAATTATTTGGTTTAATTAGGTTGGTTTAAATAATTAAACCACCTTGACTCAATCTCCATGTGCCACCTCACTTCCATTGCACCCATTTGAATTCATGAGAAAGAACTTCTCATGAATTATTGCCTCATGCCAAGCCCTCTCCACGCCCCACTTTAATGTGCCATATGAATGGATAAGGATGATTGGTTGGCCATTCAAATTCAAAATAAAGTTTGAATTTGAATGGGCAATCAATCTTTGCACCTTTTCTCTTTTTTTACGCCTCATTTATTACATGAGAAAAAGTTTCTCATGAAATTACTCCATGCATAATTTAAGCCACGCCTCATGCCTTTAGTGGATAAGGGATGAGTTGGTGTCCATTTGAATTTAAAATTTGATTTGAATTCAAATGTGCAATTACTCATCTTTATCTTTTCTTTTGGATAAGATGTTTGACGTTGTTATAAAAGGAGGAGAAGAGTGGGGCATGCAAGAAGAAGATTTTTGAAGAAAAATTCTGAGACGTGAGAAGTCTTGTGCATGAGAAGAAAGTCCATATCCTTCCAAGAGAAAAAGAAAGAAAAGAAAGAAAAATGGATGCAAGGTTTTCGGTGAGTTCCCTAGAGTTTTAGCCTGAGGTTCGGAAAGTGAGAAAGTGAGCTACGAATGTCGTGAGCCCACAAAATCTTAGGAAGATCTTCAACATCCTCTCAAGCATGTCTGTTGATGATCCAGAGCATCCAAAAAATTGACAGACATCGATCGAAGGATTTTGATCAGCATCTCGTCAAAAGGGCTCTACAACGAGCTAGCACTCGTGAGGAGTCAATCAGACTGGAAGCTTCATGTGGATGATCTGCAAAGGCCAGACACATTGTGTGGCTGTGTTGTGATGATCAGACTCTCCCGACGGTGATCAGATTGCGGCGATCTACTACCCGCACAAAAGTATTGTGTTCTGAACACATTACAGTAAAGTGTTTACTGTTCGAATTTGAATTTCAAATTTAAATGAATGCATGCTATATATCATATTTAAATCCTAATGTAGTATAAATTTATATTAATTAATTAGATTAATTAATATTTTTTAGCTGTAAAATCATAATTTTAAAAAAATTTTAAAATTACCATTTTACCCCTGCACTGAATTTTCCCCACAAATGGTATCAGAGCAAGGTTCTTAGATATGATATATATATTTGCATGCGTAGATTAAGTTGTAATTTAAAAGTTTAAATTTAAAATTTGAAATTCAAAATTTAAAATTTGAATTTTGAAATTTGTTCGAAATTCAAAATTCAAAAATTTGAAATTCAAAATTTAAAATTTGAAGTTTGAAATTTGAAATTCAAAATTTAAAATTTAAAATTTAAAATTCAAAATTTAAAATTTAAAATTTGGTTGAAATTTAAAATTTAAAATTTAAAATTTAAAATTTAAAATTTAAAATTTGAAATTCAAAATTTGAAATTCAAAATTTGAAATTCAAAAATTTGAAATTTAAAATTTGTTTGAAATTTGAAATTCAAAATTTAAAATTTGAAATTTAAAATTTAAATTTTAAAATTGGTATATTTAGATATACTTGATCCAAGTAGCAAGTAATCGAATTGGGTTGGTTGCTATGGCCGTCCAGTCATAGGAGAAAAGTAGGGTTTAAAGGTCCTCTCCTCCCATTCGATGGGGTCTCCTATGGCGGTAGGGGTGCCACTGCATACTTAATTAAAAGAATTAAGTGTTGTCTAGTAGGTCTAGAATTGTGAATTAAGACCTAAGACAATTGCATAAACTTGTGGGTCAATGGGTTAGATGGATTAGGTCCATAATTGGATTAGACCTAAGGTTAGCTTAAAGAAATAGACTAAATTAGAGTAATTGATCAAATCTAATCAAAAGTTGAATTAGATTAGGTCAAGGATACTCTAGACTCAACTCCAATAGTTGTAGTTGAATGGGTCCATGTCTTTAACTAGACCAAGATGGACTTAATTCATGGCTACGTGGTGGAACCCTATTTACTAAGTTGATCAAATTAAAGCGAATGAACCGGTTGGTGTCTAAGGTAAGTTTGACAGTTTGACCAGTGGTTTTTAAGCAGGAGCACTCGCAGTGATTCGATCTCTGATGAGTTAATGGCTTATCCCCACCACTGATCTCACTTACCTGGCCAACCTGGTGAATTAGATTTTGATTAGATCACTTGGTGATTAGGGCTCACCCATGTCATTAGGTAAATCAGTTTGACTGATTTAGGTGCTCCTAATGCCAGCTTTAATTAAATCTTTTTTAATCTGACTTGGTGAAGTTAGTGGGAGGATTGAAATTGGCTGGATATTTTCTTCTCATCTATCCTTTAATAAAATCCTCAAAAAATTATTAGGTCCCTAAAAATGATTAAGTTATATTGATAACTAAGTCATAGCCTCCCATTAAGTGAGTGATAATGAGTCCATTAGTTTAATAATCATTGGAGGCCCAAAGGCCTGGTGCTTATTGACTAATGGAATTATCATTCATAATATGATAATTTGATTTGAGTCTTTCTAATGGTGATCAGGTTGGCCGACCAAAGTCGGGCCTGATCATTTATTGGTCTGATTCACCAAATCAAATCATGTTAATGGTTGGACTTAACCAGATCTTTTCAGTGGAGGCCAAAACCTACTGATTAGGTTCTGGGGCAAAATCAATTACTAGAAGTTGTTTAGAGAAACAACTAGTTATGAACCTACCCATAGATGCACATGGGTTGACCAACCAAAGTTGGGCTCGTGTGTAGTCTGTGTGGATTCTAGTACCCACTAAGGAATTAAAGTAATTCCTCGAATTGGAGGTTGAGGCTACCGGTTTGTAAAAATACTGGGAGAAACTTTAGACTAAAGTCCAAGTCTTTAGTATTTATAATTTATGTACTAATAAAGGTCTGATTTTTTTTTATGCAGCTATGACCACTACCCTGTCCCTCTAGTCATTATTAGATAATGACAAGCTCATGGGACCTAATTTCTATAGCTGGTATCGAAAATTAAAAATCATCCTTGAGCATGATGGATCCTTTATGTAGTAATAGATCCTACACTTGAGGAGCCAGCCCCGAATGCTCGAGGAACAATCTGAGATACTTATCAGAAGTGGCTCAACGACCGCACCATCGTTCGGTATATTATACTGGCAGCAATGAATGATGAGTTCAGCCGCAGGTTCGAGAATGCCCAACCACAGGAGATGCTTCAAATGTTGAACGACTCCTTTGGCATGCCTGACGACGTTGAAAGGCACAAAATTAGTTATGCTATTTTCAATGCTCGGATAAGGCATGGAGTCTCAGTCACTGATCATGTACTGTACATGATCGAAATGATTGAGTGCCTAAGTAAACTGGGCTTTCCCTTGCACGAGCAGCTCGGTAAGGATGCGATCCTTAATTCATTGCCCAAGTCCTTCCTCCCCTTCCTTACTCATTTTCAGATGACAAAGCCTGCAGTGAACTACCACGGCTTGTTGGGGTTGCTGCAGAACTTTGAGAAGGATCACCAGCTCCATAAGGAGTCGGTGAATGTTGTGGGAGGGTCTTCTTCTAGTCGTCGACCCTTTAAGAAAGGGAAGAAGAAGAACAAGAAGAAGAAGAATAAGAAGGTGCAGCTGCATGCTGGGACGTCTGCACAGGGTCAGACCAAGAAGCGCAAGCCCGACCAGAGCCAGGCGGAGTGCTTCTTTTTCAAGAAGCAGGGGCACTGGAAGAGGAACTGTCCTCTATACATTGCCTCCCTGGACCCGAACAGGCCGAAGAAGAAGCAAGGTACTTATATGATAACACCTTGCAACTTTTCCATTTGTGATACTACTATTTGGGTATTGGATACTGGAAGCCCTTATCATATTTACAATTCGATGCAGGGTCTGTAGGTCAGTAGGAGATTTGATAAAGGTGATAGATTCCTGAACATTGGAGATGGAAGCAAAGTTTCAGTTCTAGCATTAGGAATCATGAACCTTGTAATCAATTTTCGAAATATAATTCTGAGTGAATGTCACTATTGTCCAAGCTTTTTATTAAATATTATTTCTGTAGGCCTTTTGGCCATGAACGGTTATCAATTTTTGATAAAAGAAAATATTTGCAATATCATTTTGAATGGTGTTACAATGTTTGTTGGACAACTTAATAATAAAATTTACTTTCTATCACAACCTGTTAATGTGGTTCAAACCTCCGGTAAATGCCCTAGAATAGATAATATGTCAGAAGTCTACCTTTGGCATTGTAGGCTAGGTCATATTAATAAGAACAGGATAAACAGGTTGGCTCAAGAAAGAATTCTTGAAGTAGGTGATTGTGAATCACTTCCAACCTGTGAGTCCTGTCTTCTTGGTAAAATGACCAAATCACCTTTTACTGGAAAAGGTGAGCGAGCCAGTGAACTCTTGGGTTTGGTACATTCTGATGTATGTAGACTCATGAGCTCAAGTGCAAGAGGTGGATATTTTGGCTTCATAACCTTTACAGATGATCTATCGAGGTATGGGTATGTCTATTTAATGAAGCATAAATCGGAGTCGTTTGAAATGTTCAAACTATTCCGAAATAAGGTAGAAAAATAAACTGAAAAGTGTATTAAAACTCTTTGATCTGATCGAGGAAGTGAATACCTTTCCAATAATTTTATGACATATCTTGGAGAGAATGGGATTCTCTTTCAGTTGACACCTCCTAGAACACCACAGCATAATGGTGTATCTGAAAGGAGGAATCGGACCTTGTTGGACATGGTTCGATCCATGATGGGGTTTGCTGGTCTGTCGATCTCTCTCTGGGGATATGCACTCGAATCGGCTTGTTACCTTCTAAATAGAGTTCCGAGTAAGTCTGTAATCAAAATGCCATATGAGATATGGATAGGACGTAAGCCAGTACTCTCGCACCTTAGGGTTTGGGGTGTCCGATTATGTTAAACGTTTAATTACGGATAAGCTTGGACCTAGATCTGACAAGTGTAATTTTATAGGTACCAAAAGAGACCATAAGGTATTATTCTACCTAGTTGAATGAGCAAAAAGTGTTTGTCAACCTTAAGGTAATCTTTTGAAAAAGGAGTTTCTTGGTGAAGGACTGTTGCCTCTAAGGTCGAACTTGACGATGTTCGGCAGGTGAAAAAACCGACACAA
>NC_025995.2:76244954-76340274 GCF_000442705.2 Elaeis guineensis | reverse complement strand
ATACTACTTGGGTATTGGATACTGGAAGCCCTTATCATATTTTACAATTCGATGCAGGGTCTATAGGTCAGTAGGAGATTTGATGAAGGTGATAGATTCCTGAATGTTGGAGATGGAAGCAAAGTTCCAGTTCTAGCATTAGGAATCATGAACCTTGTAATCAATTCTCGAAATATAATTCTGAGTGAATGTCACTATTGTCCAAGCTTTTTATTAAATATTATTTCTGTAGGCCTTTTGGCCATGAACGGTTATCAATTTTTAATAAAAAAAATGTTTGCAATATCATTTTGAATGGTGTTACAATGTTTGTTGGACAACTTAATAATAGAATTTACTTTCTATCACAATCTATTAATGTGGTTCAAACCTCCGGTAAACACTCTAAAATAGATAATGTGTCAGAAGTCTACCTTTGGCACTGTAGGCTAGGTCATATTAATAAGAACAGGATAAACAGGTTGGCTCAAGAAGAAATTCTTGAAGTAGGTGATTGTGAATCACTTCCAACCTGTGAGTCCTGTCTTCTTGGTAAAATGATCAAATCATCTTTTACTGAAAAAGGTGAGCGAGCCAGTGAACTTTTGGGTTTGGTACATTCTGATGTATGTGGACCATGAGCTCAAGTGCAAGAGATGGATATTTTGCTTTATAACCTTCACAGACGACCTTTCGAGGTATGGGTATGTCTATTTAATGAAGCATAAATCAGAGTCATTTGAAATGTTCAAACTATTCCGAAATAAGGTAGAAAAATAAACTGAAAAGTGTATTAAAATTTTCGATCTGATCGAGGAGGTGAATACCTTTCCAATGATTTTATGACATATCTTGGAGAGAATGGGATTCTCTTTCAGTGGACACCTCCTAGAACACCACAGCATAATGATGTATCTGAAAGGAGGAATCGGACCTTGTTGGACATGGTTCGATCCATGATGGGGTTTGCTGGTCTGCCGATCTTCCTCTGGAGATATGTGCTCGAATCGGCTTGTTACCTTCTAAATAGAGTTCGAGTAAGTCTGTAACCAAAATGTCATATGAGATATGGATAGGACGTAAGCCAGTACTCTCGCACCTTAAGGTTTGGGGGTGTCCGGCTTATGTTAAACGTTTAATTACGGACAAGCTTGGACCTAGGTCTGACAAGTGTAATTTTATAGGGTACCCAAAAGAGACCAAAGGATATTACTTCTACCTAGTGATGAGAAAAAGTGTTTGTCAACCTTAAGGCAATCTTTTTGGAAAAGGAGTTCCTTGGTGAAGGGACTGTTGCCTCTAAGGTCGAACTTGACGAAGTTCGGCAGGTGAAAAAACTGACACAAGTTGCTGAACCTGAACTGGATTTGATTAGATCAGATCCGGAGCCCATTGTTCAAGCACCCTTAAGGCGATCTGGTAGAGTACCACGTCAACCGGACAGATACTATGGTTTCTTGGTCCGGGACGATGATCCTATCGAACTTGATGAAAACGATGAGGATCCGATCACCTACATGGATGCAATGCAGAGATCCGACTCTGAGAAATGGCTAGAAGCCATGAAATCCGAAATGGAGTCCATGAAGGTCAACGATGTGTGGACATTGGTTGACCCACCCGAAGGAGTAAAACCCATAGGGTGTAAGTGGGTCTTCAAGAGGAAGAGGGGCATAGACGGAAAGGTGAAAACCTATAAAGTCCGTCTGGTTGCCAAGGGATATCGTCAATGTTATGGTATAGACTATGACGAGATATTTTCTCCTGTGGTAATGCTCAAATCCATTCGGATTATGCTTGTGATAGCAGCCCATCTGGACTATGAAATCTGACAGATGGATGTGAAGACAGCTTTCCTAAACGGAGAGCTGGATGAAGAGATGTATATGATATAACCTGAAGAATTCACATTCACTGATGAGTCTAAGGTGTGTAGACTACAGAGGTCCATTTATGAACTTAAGCAGGCATCACGGAGTTGGAACATACATTTTGATAAGATGATCAAGACGTATGGCTTCGTTAAGAATGGAGAAGAGCCATGCATTTATAAGTGGGCTAATGGTCCAGTAGTAGTATTTCTTATATTGTATGTGGATGACATTCTCTTAATCGAGAATGATGTCCCTGCATTACAGGAATAAAGATTTGGCTGTCGTCACAGTTCTCCATGAAGGATCTGGGAGAAGCTTCCTACATCCTAGGGATGAGGATCTATAGGGATAGATCTAAAAGGTTGCTTGATTTATCTCAGTCCACGTACATTGATACTATGCTGAAGAGGTTCAGCATGGAGAATTCCAAAAAAGGCTATCTTCCGATAGGCCATGAATTTCTCTCTCGAAGAGGGATTGTCCGACAACACCTCAAGAGAGAGAGCGTATGAGTAGAATTCTATATGCTTGGCAGTGGGATCTATTATGTACGTCATAACATGTACACGACCAGATGTGGCATACTCACTAGGGGTAGTGAGTAGATACTAATCTGATCCAGGAGAGAATCACTGGAAGGTTGTTAAAATCATCCTGAAGTATTTAAGAAATACTAAGGACAGTGGCTTGTTTATGGTGAATCAGACTTGAGACTTATAGGTTTACAGACTCTAGTTTCCAGTCTGATCATGATGACAGCAAAAGTGTGTCAGGATTTATTTTTACCCTTAATGGTGGGGCTATCTGCTGAAAAGTTCAAACAGCACACAGTGGCTGATTCAGTTTGTGAGGGGAGTATGTCGCCACATCAGATACTGCCAAAGAAGCGGTGTGGCTGAGGAAATTCATCACCAAGCTCGGAGTAGCACCCTCCCTTGTTGGTCCAGTTCTGCTCTACTGTGATAGCTCTAGAGCCATTGCTCAAGCGAAGGAACCAAAGGCATACCAGCGACGAAGCATATTCTGCACCGCTACCATCTCATCCGAGAAATTATGGATCGAGGTGACGTCGATCTTCAGAAGATCGACGGAAAGGAGAACCTGACTGATCCATTCACTAAAGCCATTGCAGTGAAGGAGTTCGATAACTACAAGTCGAAGATGGGTATTAGATACTGCACCGATTGGCTTTAGGCCAAGTGGGAGATTGTTGGGAATAGTGTCCCAAAGCCAATCATCAGCCTATTGACGGTTGTGCTCATTTTTATATTTATACATGAATTATGAATTAATAAAAATTATTTTGATATTTTTCATCACAAAATATTTCATCTTCTAATGAACTCCTATGTTGTGGTAAAATCTTAGGACTATTTAGACTCGACAAAGGAGGATTTGTCATTTAGTCCTTAAATTTTTTGCGACCAAATGATACGTTGTTACTAAGGACGACAATGTTTATCAAGCATAGGTTGTTGTGTGCCATATAGGTTGGTTGTCCTCTTAACCAATGAGTGTGGAGACACTGGTATGGCATACAGGTGAGATGTAAGGGTACATCTGCACTGAACGTGACCACTCCAGAGCTATTTCTGCTGTCAAGATTTGCTCCGATGGAATATGGGTATAAATATCCCTCCGACTGAGACCGCCACGGTGACTTGCAAGCAACTCACTGCACTTAGGCACTGGACTACTGAATTTTTAATTTAGTGACGGAAGGCTGTTGGGTGTAGTCAAGTACTTGACTTGTCGGTGCGTGTGTCAAGATGGGATTGACCACTCTAGTTTAGGAGCTGTGTACAGTCGTGTTTAATTTAGCAAAACCTTGACCAGGGTAGTCCTTGTGAGGAGTCACAGGACTGTTTGAGTTGAGCACGATTCGGATGATCTGATCAAGGTTGATAGTTTAATCCTGAGTCGTCCTAAACACAGGGTCAAAATGATGAATTATACAGTAACCATATTCATATAGGTTTGAGTGTTACGATTGTGACTCTTCGACCTATTCGAATATCGGGTACCATTGCTAGATGGTCACTTCGATTAGTACAGAATTGGTTTCTGTGCTACCGGCTTAGGTTTGAACCTGCGGGGTCACACACATTAGAGGTTCCTATCTGATCTGATGACTGGTGTAGAATCCTATATGTTTGGGACTCAGTGATCGAGAATCAGGATTCTCTGATCATGAATTCCACATATTTTGGGTACCGAGGTCAAAAGTCTCACTGATTTGGGACTCTTCGATCAGGGTTACATATCGATGAATTCTGATGCCCGATTATCCATCGGATTTGGACTCAATATTTATGAGAGGTTTAATTAGTGATTTGATCACTAATTAACTCAATTTGATTGAGTAATTATTTTTGGATCAAGTCCAATTGAATTGAATTCAGTTTGGTTTGATCTGATTAGGTTAAGAGTTGACCTAATCGTCAGATGGTTTGGTCCCTGATTTGATCAGGGGTTGGGCTTAGTCAATTCTTGATTTGATTAAATTTTATTGAGCTTAATTAAGCCTAATTTAGTTGGATTTAAATTAGTCTAATTGGACCTAAATTATTTGGTTCAATTAGGTTGGTTTAAATAATTAAACCACCTTGACCCAATCTCTATGCGCCACCTCACTTCCATTGCATCCATTTGAATTCATGAGAAGGAACTTCTCATGAATTATTTTCTCATTCCAAGCCCTCTCCACGCCTACTTTAATGTGCATATGATGATAAGGATGATTGTTGCCATTCAATTCAAATAAGTTGAATTGAATGGCAATCAATCTTTGCATTATCCTTTTTTACGTCTATTTATTACATGAGAAAGGTTTCTCATGAATCACTCCATGCACAATTTAAGCACGCTTACACTTTGGATAAGGATGAGTTGTGTCATTTGATTCAAATTTGATTTGATTCAATGTGCAATTACTCATCTTTATCCTTTCTTTTGGATAAGACGTTTGATGTTGTTATAAAAGGAGGAGAAGAGTGGGGCGTGCAAGAAAAAGATTTTTGGAAAAAATTTTGGGGCGTGAGAAGTCTTGTGCGTGAGAAGAAAGTCCATATCCTTCCAAGATAAAAAGAAAGAAAAGAAAGAAAAGTGGATGCAAGTTTCTAGTGAGTTTCTAGAGTTTTAGCCTGGGTTGGAAAGTGAGAAAGTGAGCTATGAGTGTCGTGAGTCCACAAAATTCAGAAAGATCTTCAACATCCTCTTAAGCAGTCTGTTGACGATCCAGAGCATTCGAAAATCGACAGACATCGATCGAAGGAGTTCGATCAGCATCGGCCGTCAAAAGGGCTCTACAACGAGCTAGCACTTGTGAGAAGTCGATCAGGTCGGGAGCTTCGTGTGGACGATCTACAGAGGTCAGACACACTGTGTGGCTGCATCGCGACGATCAGACTCTCCGATGGTGATCAGATTGCGGCGATCTACTACCCGCACAAAGGTATTGTGTTCTGAACACATTATAGTAAATGTTTACTGTTCGAATTTGAATTTTAAATTTAAATGAATGCATGCTATATATCATATTTAAATTTAGTGTAGGATATATTCATATTAATTAATTAGATTAATTAATATTTTTTACTGTAAAATCATAATTTTGAAAAAGTTTTAAAATTATCATTTTACCCTGCACTGAATTTTTCCCACAGCTTGATTACCTTCCAAAGGTTTTGGTATAAGAAACTATCAAGTCTGGATGTGTGTCCTTTGCTAGCTTGAAAAAAGCTTTGCAAATTTCCATTTCTATGAAAGGTTACTCGAGTTCTGCAGGTCTGGTTGTCCTTCTACATATGAGAAGTTCTAGTCCACTTGAACTTCAAAAATGGTTCCACTACCTAGGAGTGATTTAAAGTTTTCTAAGAAGATATCATTGATTTTACTACTCCGTAGTATTGATCCTTGATGTTCAATGAATGATATAGTGTTCTTCTACCTCCTTGTATCTACACAGGCATCGAAGAAGTGAGTGCTGCGATCACCTTTATGGAGCCATTGGATTTTTGATTGATACCTCCATAGAACCTCCTCTAGCTACAACACCAGTTCCAATTCTCTTTTTAGCTCCTATCTAAGTTTGGTTTTTGTAGTAGTAAAGTAGTAGATTCTTCTTCTAGGTCCAAGTTATCTATCTCCCTCTTTAAGTTCTTCTTTATGATGACTATATTCCCATTTCTTTCTCTGTTCCAAGCTTTGAGCTTAGCTCAGAGGTAACAGAGCTTCTAGATTATGTTTTTAATAGCATCCTTGCAGGTTGGTGCCTGTGACCACCAAACTTAAATAAGATCTTTGAAGCTCATTATTGAAAAATGAAGTTCTCAAACCTAAACAGTTTCCTAGTTGGAGGCTTGTTTCTACGTCTTAGAAGGATAGGCCAATGACCCGATGTCATTTTGACCAAAAGGATAAGGAGTGTGAGCAAAAATTCATAGATCCATTCTATTGATGCAAGATATCTATCCAATTTAGGTACTATCGGTGTTTCATGATGGTTTGACTAAGTAAACTTCTTATAGGTTCAGCTTGATTTCACTCGAGTGGAGGGAGTCTATGAAATCATTAAATTATCTCAACAATTAATGACTTTCTACAACATCCATCCTTTCACTCCAAGGAGAACCTTATTAGGTTGAAGTTTTCTACTAGTATCCATGGTTCCTGCTAAGCATTTCTGATGAGATGAGTTTATCGAAGAAAGGCTTCCTCAACCTTGAGTCACATGGTCCATACATATTAGTAACTATTCACTCCTTTTTAGTTATCTGATGAAGTTTATGGTATAGTGTTGCGATTGAGAAAGCTCCTTTCTCAAATAGTTCATCTCCAATTACGGATGAGTTCCGACAAATTATTATTCCACCAGCAATATTGTTGGCATCTACTACACACTAGCTATCATACTTGATTTCGCAAGCTGACCAGAGGATCTTATTGGTTATGGTATTGAGCTTGATCTCCTAAAGACAGACTATATTGCAATTTGATTGACTGTCTTTAATAGAATTTTGTTTCTTCCTGCCCCAATCCTTTTCACATTCTAGAACAACATTGTCATTTGAGATAGATTGAGAAACTTCGAGAGAGGAGGTGAGCATCTCAAATGCATTGGGGTAGCTTCTGAGATGGCTTAAGACCATGAAGGATGACAATAGTGGAATAGATTGTGTAGCACAAAATACCAAAATACCATTTTTCTTCCTTAAAAGTTGAGATAACAGTATAGACAGTAAAATTTAACTAAGCACATGAGGGTACAAGGACCTAGGGACCAACATGGAAGACTACACTATTTGACAAACTAAATCTAGGTAGGGGGCTCGCTTCTTTCGTAAGAGGGTAAGGATCTTCATTCTATGACATTGATAGAAACCAAGTTTTCAAAGCAAGATGTTTTGATTTGTTTAAGCATAGTTGTCACCTTCTCATCATTCCTATTGAAGAGCAAGCTACACTTCGAGCCAAGGGCTGAGATTTGTTTAGGAGTAAGTGAGTTTATGAAGAGAATATCTTCCTGCTTTAAGGTTTCCTCCTCCATGCCTAAGAGTTTCATCTTCTTGGCTCTTAGAAAAGCACTCTCTTTGAGCAATTAGGCTTTCAAATACTGGCTGTAATAAAGGCAACACATATTTTGTTTTCCCATGAAGTGAGCTCACCTTTCTAATTCCTATGGTGACAATAAATTAGAGACTTTCCAAAATCATGTGGAATGCATTGTGAACTAAGATGGGACCTCCACATTCTATGGAATGGAGATTAATTGATTCATGGTTTTCCCCCTCAACTTCAGCCAAGCCGCCAATGGTGCAACCTCCACAACTTTAGTCGAGCCAACCAACGGTGCCATGAAAGCTTGAGTTGCCATTGGCCACAAGATGAAATTTGAAAATGATGGGACAAGAGTTGAGATGATGGGTTGATTATAGATGATTGCTTTGAAGAGAGCTTGACATAGGACAAGGAGGGATGATGTGATGTGATTGTTAATTGGAGGGCATGGAAGGTGTCCATTGTGAGGTTGAGTTGGATATGTTTGGTTTGAGATAAAGATAGTGTGTCTCGATTGACACCCTCTATTTCTATTAGATTCAAAGAAGCATAGGGACATAAATTTACATATTGTCTCTCTCCTCCACTAGTGTTTTCTCTTTCAGTTATAGTGGTTCCTTTTCTTTGGTACAAGATCCATTTGATGGAGATTGGCAAACTGGTTCATCCTAGAATTCTTAGTCATCTATGTCACATTCATTTTGGTTGCTTTGAGAATCCAAGGTTGAGCATTCGAAGCATGGGATCTGTTCAAAGACATGGGTGATCGAGATTAGGGTGGTAAAAAAATGATCATCCACTATCACCTTATCCTATTTAGGGATGTTTTCCAACTTCTCATAAAAGAAGATGACATTAAACTTGATAAGATCCTCCCATTGGAGGGTCAAACGACTAGCCCTTTGAAGTATCCCAAAAGTGAAAATGATTGTGGCTATAGCTTTCAGGATCTAGCAAATGAGATAGAGGATGTAGATTGTGGCATAAACTTTGAATCTAAGATTATGAGGAATACCTCCTCGTACCTATCCCAATGGTTCACCACCAGGGTGAACCCCCCCTCTGATGTGTCCTTCCAACATGAGTTTTTGAATTGTTCTTTATGCAGGCATGAGATGAATAACTCTCACAATGGCATTTGTTTGGTCATCCATGAGTCAAATTTTTTGATCTTATGGGCAAGGATTGCACTAACATCATCTAATTTGATAGGGTGGCTAAAGCTTTTGACATGAGCTACTCTATCAAGTAATCCAAAATATGGGTAATTTCCACAAATAAGGATAGGAAGGCTTGAGCTGGATGGTATTTATTGGAAATTAGAGGTGGTAGGCTTTTCAACTGTGGAGCTTGCATAGCTGGTTTAGGATTCAAAGTTGCTTATTCTTCCTTGTTAGGATATCTTTGTCCTCGCTTGCAGGATCGTTGGGAGTCACTAAAATAGTGGCACCCTAAAGTAATGGACAGAGTTTCTATCCTTCGATTTTAGATACTCTGAGCTCTCACAGTGGAAGTAGAGCCCTATTTAAAAGGGCACAAATGGTTTTATCTACTTTGGGATTTAGAATGAGTACTTGGCGATATGGTGGGGTGCCAGAGGTAGATTAATAGGCATTGATGTTTTAGCTTAAACAATGAGCTATCATAACCTTGTCAGACTACATCCATACAAGTTTGTGGACTTGCTTTATTGCCATCAAGCTTTCTGCTCTAGCCATTTGTGATCACTTTGATTTTCAAAATAGGACACCATCAACAAGATCATGGGATGACCTCCAATTCTGGCTTCTCGAGGTTCACATGTAGCTTTGGGTTATGTAGGTGACACTGTACTTTGATCCACTCTCCTCCTACCTCTGGTCAAGGAAGTTTCACAAAGTGAAGCTTTTCGTATGGTTTCTCTAGAGCTATAGCCCCATCAAGATTATGGCACTATTTGCCCAGAAAAATTATTTTGTACCAATATCTATATCATGCTTGTAGGGAGAGAAAGGTTAGAGATGGACAAAGCTAGTGTTGAAGACGTGAACAAGATTTGATTGGGAGGCAGGGGTTTAGTATTGAACATGAAAGAAATTTCTCTAAAATTCTAAGAGCTTCTCTTACTTGGCCTCATTTCAAAATAGGATATGAACTGAATAAATACATTACTCTAGTAGTTTCATGCATTTCACAGGCTTTTATCTTGAAATCTTTGCAAGCTTCCTTTATGAAGTGAAGCTTTGCTCCTCGAAAAGGAGGAGCAAGAGAAGAAATGTTTCTTAGGAGATGTCAAGTTATGACTTCTCATGTAGATTACCAATCAAATTAGTAGGATATAAAGAGTTAATGGTGTGAAACATGGCTTATAGTACAAACTTTTACCATAGAAAGTTCGTACTTTGGGAAGCATATACGGTTGCATTATTTTTTGGGTCCATGATAAACATTATCATAAGCCATTTACTATTCGTGATATCTACTACACTGGATTAATCTTAATTTAGAGAATAATATAATAATAGATAAGGTTCAGACTAAGGAGGAACATAAATGATAGCATACATAAATTGTTAACTATTTTTGTTTGCAAATTGCCCTCAATATTCTATTGTAATTATTTATACAATCTTATCTTATCATTTTTTGCAAATCAACTTAGAAAATATCTAGTAGAGTGGCAGATAAATTCTTCTATTTTTTCTTCATTTAAATTATTAGGGATGATAAATGACTATTTTATCCTAGGTTGCCCACAACCAAAGTTTTGCAAATACTAAACAAACCCTTTCCATTTTTCTTTTTAATTCAAAGAAGTGAAAATAAGAGAATATGATTAGTGATCTGAATGCAAATAGTGCAAAGATGGGATCAATGATGAAGAATTGAGCATATTTGATGGAGAAGATCTGAGATCTAAGAGTTGTGAGGGAGTGGCAAGATTATAGGCCAATATAAAACAAGAAGATTATCAGAAAAAGTCTAAATAATCATGGTGATGGCAAGGATCTACCTACAACATGAGTCACTACTTTTTCATGGTGACCAAAGGAGACAAAAATTCTACCCATGACATCAACTATTGCTCTAGACACCTTCCTTCTCTCCCTCAATGAGATCAGATGATGAGGGGTGAGAATCTATTACTTTCCATAAGATGGAGCACCTTAATGGCTCTCTCTAGTCCCTTGGCACCACCAACCATCACATCCTCTATCAAATCTCCTCCATCACCATCCTTATTGATCATGGCATTATTGGTAGCTCCACGAGAACTCTGCATGCCATCAACATCTTTTTCTTTGGTGGCCTCGATGACTTGGAGGTTGTTGCCTTTGACATTAGCATGGTCAAGCACCCAACATCACTTAGTGTCATGTGCTTCCTCTTGCTATCATTCACTAATCATCAATCAATAAGGAGTAAAGTGTCATTGTTCTAGTGAGATACCAACATGGAGATTTGACTGCAAAACATTGGACTCATCATCCATGAAATGTAAGAAGCAAAAAGTGGTAGGGCCTGTGGAGATTGTGATCTCCGTTGATGTTAAAATACTTTTGGATATAGAGAGATTACCACAATAAAATATGATGCCTCTAGTACAAAATACAAATTGTCCAGAGCTTGATTACTAACAATTATAGCATAGCTTACCAATGAATGGCAATTAGTGATTGGTGCAACACACAAGTGATCGATGGTGTCATTCAATCAATCATAAAATTTTGTATGTCCTAGTGTGCTGAATATATGATCGATAGTAGATGGTCATTAGCATTTTTTATTATTTATTTCATAAAAATGAAGACTTTTGTTGGTTATCATAATTTTTTTCCACCATATATTCATCATTTCCTAATTCACTAATTTCTAACTATCATCTTGATAAAGCACTCAGAAATTGATGTCCCATAGTATCTCAATATATTAAAATAAAGTTGATAATGGCTTATGAATCTATTAGAGTGGTGCTTTTGCTGCTTTCTTTGATATGTCTCTAACTCATGTAGCTCAATCAATGCAATTTCTTTTTTTCTCTGAGAAAGGGGAAAGAGGATAATGCAATTAACAATTGTTAGCATATGGTTGCCACTAGCATTCATTACAAAGATTTAGAGAGGAAAACTCTTCTAAGTTTTGCTAGAGATTTCAGCCAAACAAAATGTTTGTTCATATATTGGGAAGGGAAATTTTTTGCAAATGGAAAGGTGCGAGTTGTGACAACTAGGCAAGACATATTGTCAAATTAAACCTTCTTGGATGGTAAATCTTAAGCTCTAATGTAGATTAATCTTTGCTTGCTCTTTGGCACCTGAGTTACTTGGATCTAGGCAAAAATAATTTTGAGAGAGATTGGCATTCCATCATTCACTATTTTGTTGGAATTAGTGTATATTAATCCCTCTTTTGCAAACTTTAGTAGAACTATACCTCAAAGTATCAAGTGTTTTAGTTGGGAAGAGGTTTTAAACCAACATCCTTAGTATGGGAAAATCATATTGTAATAATAGAGAAAGAAAAAGAAAATGAGAGAGTAGATTCAAAAAAAAAAAAGATAAGAGTTTGAGAGGTTGAACAATATAGAAAAAGAAATGAAAGTGTTAGACATCAAAAAAGAAGGTACTTGGAACTTTCAAATAGAGAGAGGAGGAAAAACTAAGAGGAGAGAATGAGAAGCTGAAAATAAGAGAGAGAAAGGGAAAGATAAAGAGGTAAGGAAGAGATAAGAATTGAGCAAGGATCAATGAAAGTATAGCTTGTTCTAACTTATAATATTGAAAAACCTCATGCAAACTAAGGATTTGAGCTCCAATGACATTGTAGCCCAATTGAAGAAAAATCAAAGAAAACATTTCTATGTGGAATTTGCTAAATAGTGGTCTACCCCTAGAGAAAAATAATATTGTACTTTCCTTAAATATCATAGCCCAATATGGCCCCTTCTATGTTCCTATAGTGCTTAATGATAATGGGTAGGGTTGGTTGTTTGCTTTCTTAGAATTACATTGAAACCCAAATTGCATCTCAGTAATTTATGAAAAACATATTGAGGCACTCATGGTTATGAAAATATGAGAAGGCATGTTATTGGAGAATTTGACTCGAAGATACAAACTGGACCTTGCAAATTCATAGCCATATTTCAGGTTATAGACATAAATTTAATCTACAATCTTTTATTAAGGAGTTACCATGAACCCACCACTTAGGTCAAAGATACGATATGGCCATACAATCTCTAGTGCATGACCTTAGAGAGCATGCATGGCCTATAAGATGAACAAAATTTCAATAACAATATAAATTTAAATCAAATATATCATAACCATAATAATCCAACAAAATAGTTTAACCATTAATAATTAGAAAAATTTGTTCAACTACAGATTTAGTTGTTCATAGGAATAAACAAAATAGTCTATCTTTTGATAATTGTGCCCAATTATCCCTTATTAGGCATCTCATGACTCTTAAAAAAAAATTACAAGATGATTAGCGCTAATAGCTCATTAAGAATGCCTACACATCCACCAACATAATAATATAAATTTAAAATTAATAAATAATCATTACTAATATAAACATAACACCAAAAGATCCAATACTAACTATGACCTAATAATATGCTCTCCCAGCTCTACAATATATAGCATCAAAATTTTTTTCATGTGTCAAATAGCATCAAATAAGTTATCTTTATTTTAAATTAATACAGATCAGATTTGATAATATTTAGGCTTTCAACTTCGGACTAACCATGATAATGTTCCTGCCCATGGCGGGACATCAACAAGTATCATGTTTCCATCCTATAGTGGAGCATCAAAAGTACTACATTTCTAGCCTATGGTAGGGTATTAATAAATGCCAAATTTTTAGCCCATTGCAGAGAATCAATAGTACCATATTTTTGACCTATGGTGGGGTATCAACAATATCACTTTATCGATTCATATGGGAGATCAATACTACCATATTTTTTGGTCTATGATGGAGCATAAATAACATAGCTAGTTCAATGCACCCCAATCAATAGTCCAAATATTATAATTTATATTTATACTTGTTAAATAACTATAATTCAAAGTCATATTCTTTGCTAAATTTGATGCATACAAGTATTAAAATCTACGTGAACTATGATTAGCAACATATGCTTCATATATACATAAAGAATTATACATCCTTAATAAATGATTATGCATTGAGTAATTATCATATACCATGCAAAGCAATCACCATTGATGCACAAAAATTGCATGCATAAAGAGGGTCAACGTTTGAAGAGTCTTACCTCTATTGCAACTAACTCAACTACAATGCGGCTAGTTCATAACATGTCCAATTTAAAATTGATATAAAACTAACTTGTTTTTTATCAACCATCAGCAATAATGATAACTTATTAATGTTAAATTTTTAATTTAAAATTTTGAACATCCAAATTTACTTTTGATTTAGAGATCAAAGCATATATCTCACGCTCAATATCTTTTCATTCCATTGATTACACACCATGGTACAAAATTTAATAATTATGAAAATCATAATAATGATAATTAATGGTGGAACAATTCAAGAAATAGTGAAAAAGGATATAATAAGGTGGGGAACAATGTCCAATATCCCAAGTGGCTCAAATCTAGGTAATTAGTGAATCATGAAATGCATCTAATCAAAGCAATAAGGATAAAATAGGGTCATTAATGATGGGGCTTAAGAATACCTGCAAAAATCAAGTGGAGGTCAACATACTAGATAGTCACAATAGGACTAAGGTAGAATCCTTTACTATAATCAACCTAAGATCTTCAAAGTAAAAAAATGAGACACTCCACTAAGTCCCTAGATCATGTAGAGAGAGAGAAAGGGAGAAAGAGAAGATTGAGAAAAAAAGAGCGAATAGAGAAAGTAAAGAAAAGAGATAGAAAGCAAAGGAAAGAGAAAACTTTCAAAATGGAGGAAGAGGGGAAGGTTGGCCTAGCAATGGCCGTGGCTAGAGGGCAATAGGCCACAACGATGATGAATGGTGTCAGCAATCAATGATAGTGGACAACTAGCTAGAGAGAATTAGAAATAAAAGAAAAAAAATAGGGGAGGCTATTATTGCATGAATCATAATAGAAAAGGGTTAGTGAAGGGAATAAATGGACTAATCCTCAACAAAGACCTCTAAAGCTCCAATAAATGGACTAATCCTCCTCTTGTACGGTACTTGAACACTTGCTAATTGCTAATTAAACACTTACTAAATATTATTAGAAAAGAAAGAGTAGTAGTAGAAAATGAGAGGAGAGTTATTTGGTGTAGTGAAAATAGAAGAGAATGGAGGTATTTATAGAAATTTAATATTTTTATTTTTTCAAAATACCTCTCAAATTAGCTATTCTATAACGGTTGGGAGGGTTAAAATGATCATTTTTCTAAAATAACTGATATAACCCAAAAAAAAAAAAAAAAAAATTTAGCCATTACGGGTCAGGTCTGGCCCGTAACGGCAATAAATGGGCCATGCTTGGCATGGCCCGTAATGATGCTAAACAGATCGTGTCAGGCACGGCTCGTAACGGGCTTAAATGGATCGTGTCTGACATGACCCATTTGGACTGATTTAAATAAATAAATAAAAGGTCGTCCATCAGGCTGCATCCCGTCCATCAGGCCCGTGCGTGCCTGGCACGTTCTGCCAGACCTCAGGCCTAGAGCCTGTCAGGCTTGGGTCTGGGGTAAACGACCATGCCCGGCACGACCAATTTGGATTGTGGCCTATGGGCCTGGGTCGGGCTGGGCCTGTGCCCATGTCTAATAATTAAGCCGAAAAGATCTACTAAAAGAGTTCTGAAAAGCCTAAAAAATTTGCATTAAGTCATACTTAATTACGTCCCAGTACTTTTGGTAAAAGGAGTTGGGAAAGCCGTTCAGACCCGAGGATTTGTTTCTATCAGGCTTAAACATGGCCTTCTTAACTTCATCCTCGATAAAAGGAGAATTTAGTGAAGATAAGTCTGTTGTTGCTTTAGCGTGTAGGCGATCCTAATCTGCATCGATGACCTTGTTTGCTTTTGATCCCAATATAGATCTGAAATAGGAGTAGAAGACCTCATGTATTTCTTCTTGACGGATGCTAGTTCCCTCTATGTCACACTAAACTTTGAAAATCTGGTTTTTTTCATCTCCTATTGCTTGTGCATACATGAAAGAATCGAGTATTATATATGATTCTTTAACCACTGACATCTTGATCTCTGCTGCCACATAGTTCTCTCTCTTTGTAAAAGAGTATCAAGCTGATCTTTGAGTTCATTAAGATGCTGCCTTTCTTCTAGTGACAATTCATCATTTTCTTCTATCATATCCAAAAAGTCTATCTTTGAATATATATCCTTTTTAGTCTTCAAAAGGTTACCCACTATGTCTTTGCTTCATGTTCTTAACAATGATCTGAGGTGTCGGAACTTTTGGAAAAGTGTAGTGATAGGATCCGTTGACAATTATACTTCATTCCGCCAATTTAGGATTAACTCATTAAACCCCGAATAAGAGTACCACAGATTCTCAAAATGAAATGGCCTTTTTGCTCCATCCATTGGTTTAATTTGATTCAGCAAAGACAGATTTAATAGCAAATGATCAGATATTGTCCTAAACTCTATGTTGTACTAAGTACTACATTTTTCTTATATTTCTTGACCGTACTCCACATGCTTGGGATGCTACCAATCCAAGAAAGATTAATTCTGCTATGAAAGCAAAAAAAAAAAAAAAGAGGAAAAAAAAGAAAAAAAAATAGTAGTAGTAGAAATTGTGAGGCTGGGGCTTGGTGAATTTGGTGTTTTCATATTTAGATTAGGAACCAAATCAAATGCAGCTAGATAATTAAGCAGAAAGCATTATAATGAAAATAAGAGGAAAGGAGAAAACACAACAAACGCACATAAGCAAACATATGGTCCCATATAAATCAATACCATATTTACATTTCACGGACATTAAATTTTAAAGAACTACTTGCTAGCTATCAGTATGTACGATATCCCCTTTATTATTAGTAAATTTAGAAAATTTACTTCCTATTTCATCCAAGCATTTATGGTACCATATCCCATTATATTATGAGTAAATTTTGAAGGCTTACCAATTATCACAATGAGAATAAGAGGAAAGGAGAAAATACAACTCACACATATAAGCAAAAATATGGTCCCATATAAATTAATATCATATTTAAATCTCATAAGCATTAAATTTCTAAGATCTACTAGCTATTAGTATGTATATATTATGTCCCCCGTATATGAGTAAATTGAGAAGTTTTACTTTCTTATATCATCCAAGCATTTCTGGTATTAGTAATTTTTGAAGACTTACCTGTTATCACATCCAAGCTTTTATCACATGTACCATATCCCATTGTTTCATGAAAAAATTAAGAATAATTACTTTCCTATGATATCCAAGCATTTCTAGAGCTATATGTACTCGGGCCTCTGCCATGTCCTTGGCCACAATATCACAAAGAGAGCAAGACAGAAAACAAACAAACAGCTGATAAATGGGAGCCAGAAATTGTATGCCCGTTGCCATTAAGCACTTGTTTCCCGTTTTGTTGATTATCTTCCTGATGGCATCTGGTTTGTATATTGTCAAGCTCATGGATTCTGCTATTTTTGTTCATCCTTCTAGTGCCAGCTCTTATTATTCTAATTTGCGATTCATTAATATTTTTCCTAGCTATCAAATAAATCAAATGACCTTTTCTGAGAAAATTTAAAAGATTCAAACTGTTGATCAACTAGTTCTCCAAAAATATTTTATGATAAGAAAATCAATTAGGAATTATCTATTTAATCATGAAAATTATCCAAAATATTTTGATAAGAGAATCTTTGTGTCATAGGATTTATTGAAACAATAACGCCTTTCTTTTTTTCTGCAATAATGGCCCGGTTATAAAATTTTCAAATCCTTCCCTTACCCCTAGTAGATACACTGTACATGTATATTTAAATACAGTCAAATCCGCTGGTTGTTTATAATGAACGCATATTTTTGTAGTGCATCGACATAATTTTATGATAAATGCATGTATTTTCCTTGAATTAAGGGGCTGGAATTGTTCACTGAGCCAAGGGCAAAAGCATTCAAACATTTTGTTATGATGTTGTTTCTTCATTAAATGTAAATATAAAAAAGGTGAAATAAAAAACAGATCTTTTTTTAATTTGCAAAATTTATTTTTATTGTTTATGAATGGCTTAGATAGTCAAAAAGTGCTTGCTTACATTCTGATGGTTTGCAGCTGGAGCTGACAATAGTTCATATCCTTACTGCATTGGGCCGTGTGAAAAGTTCAAGGACTGCGACAAGGCTTGCAGCGATCGGAACCTCTATGCAGGTCAATGCGAGGAATTAACTCCTGGCAGCAAAACTTTGTTTTGTTGTTGCTGGCCAGATGCCTCTAAACAAGAATCTTTCAATTAAGCTGTGAATGTTAAAAATGTTTTCATGGAATTATTGCATTGGACAATGTCAAAACTATGAGGACTGCGGCATGGGTCAGGGGCACTATAGATGAATCATATATGCCTCTAAATAAGAATCTTTCGCTTGATCTATTGTGTCATATTTCATAGTGAATAAAACAAGAACAGAGTTTGATAATAAAATTCTCTCTCTCTTTCTCACTCTCTCTCTCATGCAGATAGAAAATCACGTACATAGCGAACTTACTCTCTCCACTATTTTCACGTACGTGAAATATAAAAACAATCTTCTCTCAAGAATTAAAAGAAAATACTGGAGGAATCGGTAAAACAAAGAGAGCATTCCTCACCTTCAATGAGATCTACATAAATAATAGTGGCTTCAAAATGAAGACAACATCGAGAAGTTAGGCAGTGGCGATGCATATAGCTCCAAAAATAGCTTCAAGCTTTTTCTTCTGTTTAATGGAGAAATCTCCGTCCATTCTGCTACAAAAGTAATTAATCTTGGATAATAGTTGAAGAGGTTTCATCTTCTTTTTTTTTTTTTTCTTTTCCTTAAAGGTAATGACTTCCCTTTAGGCCACATGCACTAATATGCTGCAACAACCAAACAGTCCTAGTTTTTTCCCCTTTTTTCTCGGTTCCATCAATCGAAACTACACTCTTTCAGATCATGGAGAGGTGAGAATCAGATTAAACTTGATGGGCCCAATTAGATGCTAGAATAAATTATTCACAAATAAAAGTCGTTGGTTGTGAAGATTCATACGGACGTATATTTAGCCCTATGTCATCTATACAAAAGGTTGATCCTAGTTATTTATATTAGATTGAAGAATACAAATAATATTTTTTAGCTAATTTTTTTAGATGAGATCTTGAGTTATGATAAATGGTCTTGGTGATTGGAACGATGGCTGGTCTCTAAAACTATATCTGCTCAAGCCCAAATAATCAAGTGCTTATAACCAAGCAACAGATATGTGACCTCACCGGCAAGCATTACCTACTGTTGCTGGTTCCATCTCCTTTGAAATTGAAGAGAAAATGGAGTGGATTTTCAGAGTTCTAGTTAGATAACAAGGCCCATTCGATTGTCATAGCCATGCCCTTCTAGCTGCAATATTCTTTCCCATCCATGAGGACAGCTAGTCATAAGGATATTTTCAGGTCATGTTTGAAGTCTAAAAGAGCTTGTTGATCCGCTTCTAATTAACGGATGGTGGATGACGCAGAAAGGGACGTGCTAGCAGGAAGTTTAGAGAAGGATGGTGGAAGTAGAAAGCATACCAAAAAAAAATTAAACTAGAAACTAAACTAAAAGTCAAAAGAAGGATAGGTAACTAAAATTGAATTAAAAGGTATCTAAACCTAACTAATACATAAAACTTCAGCTCAAATGCAAGAAGGATGAAAATTAATTTCCACAAGAATATCATCCTTGCTGCGCTGATGAATTGTAAGAAAGGTTCCCTGCCATTTGTCTCTTTGGGTTTGCCTTTTCATTATAGGAATATTTCGAAACAACTTTAGATGTCTCTTCTACAAAAGATTAGCCCAACACTTGCAGCATGAAAAAAAAAAAAAAAAAAAATTCTCTCTGGGAGCTACGGAGTAACCAATTTAATTAAATGCAGTCCTCATAAAAATATCTTCATACTTTATGTCAATATTCAAACTACCAGAATGTTGTGGGATGGGGATAAGACTATAGGGCACATGTTATTCCACCGCTTGAGAGCTATGCTGATTTGGTGGCTAACCAGCTTCTTTTTGGTAGTTGTCCAGCTAGAGATACTGGTGCATTCTTTCATTGAGGACTTGCGATGGAACGCCAGTACTAAGGCATCTAGACTGTTAGGCATCAGAGTGCCTGCGTTGAATATCATATCTAGTTGAGTAGGAATAATATTATCTTTAAATCGAGGAGTCAACCTGTAAGATTCATCTTGGAAAGAGCTCTAAGTGAGGCTGTCGATATTGTTTATCCATCATCAATTGAGTTGGCCTTGACAAATACAGATACCCTTTGCACATGTAGTGACCTATAAGATATTTATCACCTGAGAGCCCCATCCCTCAAGTTGTCTCAAGGTTAATTTGATGGTAGTATGATCAGTAGTAGAGGAGAAGCTAGATTACTCATGAGCTGGATTTGAAGTTAGTGGCCCTAGGTGGTAATCACCTTTTTGAAACTACCATTTCGGACTTGAGCTACGGGTGCTAGGGCGAGCATTATATATACAAGGCTAACCTTGGGAACTAACCACCTCATCATTGAGGGGGATTCTAAGCGAGGGTTACTGCCACACACCTGCTCTTGTATGACATTTAGAGATTGCTAAGGGAGTGTGTTTGATTGGATGCTATGAGGCAAATAGTACCGCATACTGGGTCGCCTCCTATATTGCAGAGCATTCAAGAGAGCTGTTATGGACTGATGTAGGGGCCTGCTTCGAACCATTCCATGATATTTTATTTTTTAACTCTTTAGTCATATTCATATTAGATTTGCGTGAGTGCTCCACCTTGTCAAGAAAAAAAAAAAAAGGAAGAGCATTTATATTGAAGGAGAAGAAAAGTGTTAAAAGCTTCTACTACCTTGAAAGTGGGGATAATGTGTGCAAATCTAAAAAGAAAGGGGTCTTGGCATAAAAAAATATCAAGAATACGAACTTTGCATTGTTGGCTCGATTGACTTGGAAATTCCTCTCCGATTGAAGTTCTACCCTGGTTGAAATTGATTAATAGCTCATACTATCAAAGAAAATGATTTGGTATGTGTAAGGACTTAGTTTTTTTCACATGAATCTTAAAGCAGAATAAAAAAAATTTAAAACCCATGTGTTAGCTAGCATGTGAGGCAGAAAAGGACTTCCAATGGAGTCCAGCTTCCCTTTTCAAAACCTACCAGGAGTGGGCTCTAGAGCTCATTGGAGCTCTAGAGCTCATCTATAAAAACCCTCTCCTCCCCCTTTAGATGAGTCGCCCCTCAACCGTGAGTGATTGCCAGAGAAAATCACTCAGATTTCTCTGATTTTTCGATGACTCTGCTCCATGATTCACCATTGATCCACCATCAGAGTTAAGGTAAGTGGGTCCCAACTCCATCTCCATCTTCTCCATATCTCTTAGTTATCGCAAATAACTAGTATATGATCGGCAAGTCATCAGATTTCCCTTAAAATCGAGATCCCCTATTTTGGCCCTTCTTTTCCTTGTTTTGCTGACCACCACTGGTGGGTTATTGTCAGACTATGTTTGGGGCTGCATCATCGAGTCTCCAATGTCATATGGTTTGGGGGCTGTCAGACGTCAGGCTTGCGATCAAGTTTGGGGAAGAGGAAGAGAAGGGAGTATCCCCTATTTTAAAGAAGAAAAGACCCCCTCTTCTCTCTCCTCTCTTTTATCTCTTCTCTCTCTTTTTTTTCTTCTCTAGCTCTCTCTCATCTCTATTTTACTTTCTCTTTCTAGATGATGCATGTGAAAGGGAATTCGCAAAGCTAGTATTGAACCTGTGGTGACCCTAGTAGAGGGTCCATGATGATATCAGTCTCTACCTTGATTTTCATAAGATAACCATCATTAGCAATGTTTATTTTGAATATGATGAATTCTTACTTCTTGATCTGCCTAGTCAAGTCACGTAGATCTGATCCACTCAGATTGCCAAGTATTGTTATCTGGATAGTTATGTTCTTCTTTTTTCATGATTTTTCAACCCAACCATGATCATTTTATGATTTCTTCTGGTTATTGATTTTGATTGTGTATGGATGTGGTCAATATAATGAAAAGATGTCAAGGAAGGAGATGTACGCTTTGATTCCTAAATCAAGATAAAATTTTAAATATTTATTTATTAAATAGTCATGTATTAATTAGGATTGATAAATTTAAAATTTAGAATAATTCGGATATTAAAGCTTGGAAACTAAAAATCTAATAATAATATATTATTTATTGAGCTGATAGTTGATTGACGATCAGTTCGAATTATATTGATTAATTGGACATGCTAAGTGTGGACTAGTAAACATTGCGGCCAAGGTCATCATCAATAGAGATTAAAATTTCTGAACATTGATCATCTATTGATATAAAAATTATTTTATATATCAGTGATTTTGGTTTATATATTCTTGATAGTGACATATTATATACTTAATTGTTAAATATATATTTTTGACTTGTATGATGATATGTATTACATATCACTGATTCTAACTTGAGTGGATTTTCATAATCATATGCATCAAATTTTACAAAAGAGTGTGATCTTTAATTTCAATCTAACAAGCTTATAATTGAATTATGTGACTAAATGCGGGGTCGTGGTGCTCTGGACAAGCCATTTTGTTAGTGCTTTGCCATAGGCTTGAAACACAACCGTAATAGCATGAGGTCAAATATTTATGGTCTTTTGAACCAGCCACTTTATTAATACTCCACTACAGGCTTAAAATATAGTCGTGGTAGTTTCAAGTTAAGCACCTATGTTTTTTGGACTAGTTACTTTCTTAGTACCCCACCATAGACTTGAATCATGGTTTGGTAGTCCATAGGCAAACCACTTTGTTATCCTATCATGGATGGTTGTAGTAGTCCATAGGGCTAGTTACTTTTGTTGCCTACCATAAGCTGAAAACGTGGTCGTAGTAGTCCAAAGCCAAGCACCTTTATATGATCTGATCCGATGTATGTTGGTTTAAGATAATAGTATGATATGACTCATTGTACGAAAGATATAATTATTATGCATTTTTATGAATCATAGTATCTTTTAGTATATGATTTATATAAGTAAAAACCAATATTAATTTCTCATTTATTGTTATTATATTGATATTAGGATGTGAAAATTCTTACTAAACTGTAAAACTCATAACCCTCCTCTTTTCATTTTCAAAGTTATAGGCTACCTGTACTTGGCTAAGGTTGGAATTATGATTTAAAAAGATTAATTAGATAGAACATTAGCAATATTAGTAGGATGATCGAGTCTTATAAATTGTGTAAGATTTGATATTTGTTAATATAGAATATTTTTATAAAATTTTGATAAATAATGGTCATGGAATTTTGAAATTGTAACGAATGTTAAATCTTGCATGCTTTAGAGTCTTGTCCTAGAGAATGTACGGTCGTCACATAACCAATCCGAATGTTGGGTTAGTATGAAAGTCAAAAAAAGCAGTATTAAGCTCTCTCCAATTAGAAGGATACTAGTAAGGACCTCAATGCATATAGAAATTGCACGAACAGAAAATATAAGTCACATTAGATTTGAGAGGATACATGGATTAGCATGGTCCCACTTGCCTAACTTGTCAGTTATCTATTCTCCATTCAATTAATGAAAATGTCACAGTAGCCTCCCAATGGAACTAGAGGAATCTCTGCTAGAAGATTAGATTGCATGGTCCTCTCTCTCAACTGCAAATAGCTCAGTTGTAAAATCGTACTAATCGCCTCTCTCCCATTAGACCATCAAGAATAGCTAACACTAGTGTTTGAAAGTTTGCCGGCAATGGATCCTTCACCATGGACTCTTATTATAAATTCATCAATAATGGAGGCCTTCTTGTCCTTACAACAATGTTATTTGGAAAGCAGCTATATATTCTCAAGAAATTCAAGTTTTTCTTTGGCTCGCTTTGAAGAATAGACTTCTCATGGGGGCGGTACTCACATAAAAATGATGATCGGTTCATCATGCATCTATTTCCTATATATAAGAAATATAGGAGTTTTCAGCTTTAAAATAATTTATCTAGGTCTTTTGTTCTTTGAGCAGAAATATTCTACCAAATTTTATCTCTCTTTTTTCTTCAAAAAAATTCCTAACTCATGAAAGTGTCATTATGTGACATAGCTTGGATCCAAGGAATAAATCTATTCCGGAGTATGTTGCCTCTGCGCGGGCATCAAAATATCTATTTTTCGGACTACAGAGAGGGTCTTAATCTCCCAGATTTTTTTGCACACGTCCATCTCCTCTATCCACATCATTACAGCAATCCAATGTTCTCACAGGAGAGGCCAGAGTTAGCCTGCTGCGTACTTGAAAATTTTGGTGGAATAGTTTGGAATCAACTGCAGGTAATTTCAGGTACGTATTTTGAGTCATAATGGAATTTTTTCTTACGTGAAATTGGGATGTGATGGAATTGTGGCGATCACATTAAGGAAATCGTTTCAAAATCTCGGTTAACGAGGAAAAGTAAATCTAAATAATACAAAGCGTGGAAGAGCTATCGGGAATGTTTCGGCCATTTGCCAAAACTCACTTACCTAGCTGTGATCTGCTCAAGTGTTTTAGTAGGACACACATCTTTGGACCTCAGTTGTATAAGTTAACAGAGGCATCTCCAATCCATCCTTTCAAGCAGCCCGAACCAAACTCACTGCTTGTTTCCAAGACAAAGTAAAGAAATTAAAAGATTAAAACAGACCAATCATGTTGCAGACCTTCCCCACCAAAATTACATGGCTCAAGCCAATCCAAATGAAATTCACACAAAACTATTCGGCTAATATTTTACAAATATAATGCTGTGTATAGTAGCTTATAAGTCACGAGTATTGTTCAGTCATCTACAAATCAAAAATCATGACTGTCGCGGCCAAGAGCTTATAGCTCAACACGTAAGTATCATCTGCTTTAGTTTATGAGCCTCACAATTTTGACCTTCAAAAAGCATCTTACATGAGAAGAGTGGTCTCTTCCCAGATAAGCTAGGGTCTCTCTTGACTCACAACTAATGTGAGACTAATAATGCCCTCCCTCTTAAACCACAACATAATAATCCTTCAAATCAAAGTAGAGTTTGTGTCCTCATCCTTATTTTTACCACAGTCCTCCAGTAAAAGGGAAGTCTATGTACAGACAAGATATCCCTCCTCCTTATTCTTACCATATCTCCTCCAGTCAAGGAGGAGTCTGTATACGGATAGTAGAGACCCCATAGTCAAAGGGACGGTCCCCTACCTGGTGCGCAATTATTGGAACCAAGGGCTCATGGCTGAACATGTGAGGTATTGATTCTCTGGCCTATATGCCTCATGATTTTATCCTTCAAAAAATACCTCATGTGAGAAGAATAGTCCTTTTCTAAATAAGACACAGAGTCCCTCTTGATGCATAATCAATGTGAGACTACTGATATCCTCCCTCCTATACCACAATAGTACCTAATTGCTAAAGCTCAAACCTCTTCCAATGGAGATAAGCATGTTATAGAGAATACGAGAAAGAGAATGCGAGAGAGAGAGAGAGAGAGAGAGAGATTTAAAAGTGTATTTATTAATTTTTGTAAAAAATAGGGTGAAATCATCGTAAGTAACTCAAAAGATTCCTTAAAATACTTGTCTCCCTCATATTTGTGTGGGTCTGTGTTGATCCTATGATTGATTTGATGATTAATAGACTTTGAGTAATTATGAGTCTAATCATGTATTTCAAAGATAAATATAGAATTTTTTAGATATTTAAATTGAAGAATTCATCCATAGAAAAGATTATCTCGAAAGAAGCTAAGCCAAAGAATTCAAAGAAGAATTTTTAAATTTCAGACTCAATGGAGTCGGCCTCAAAAGGCTGGGAGCCAACCCCTACACTGAAACAGGCTAAAAACAAAAAATTTTTAAGTTTCAGATCGATTAAAAGTCGATCTCAGGGAAGAGGAGTTGACTCTGGCACGTTGGAATAATACTAGTACGTAGACGAGTTGACTTTTATGAAGGATGAATCGTCTCTCTCAGAGAATATAAAAAGCTGATTTTTTCTGATCCTATGGCCAAGTTGACTCATGTAGAGTTCAAGTTGACTCGTGGGTAGCTAAAGTCGACCCCTAAAAAGTTAGAGTCGATCCCTGGCACGAGAATAGTAATAACGGCTAGTTTTTTGCAAATTTCTAATAGCTAGTTTTTGCATCTAATAGCTATTCTAAGGATTCCAATGGTCAAGACTCACTCTTCAGCCACTTCCAAGTATATTAAAGACTAAAGAATCAATTGTGAAGGAAGTCAGCTTTTAAAGTGTGATTATCATCAACTTCTTTTATATCCTCCCAAGTTTCGATTGAAGAAGAAGTCAAGCTTCAAACGAGTAATTCATTAGCTTCTTCTCCATACTCTAAAGAGTTTAATTTTATGTTTTTATTTTATGCTAAAATTTTATATCTTGTATTTTATTTTTTTATAGATTTTTTTAGAAAAAAAATTAGGATCAGATCCATCCAAGTTTGAAATTGGACTTTGTAGGTTTTGATTGGTGAGCCTGTAAAATTAACTGAATTGATTATGAACCCAAAAAATAATTGATGTATAAATTATGGTTGGTGATCCCATAAAACCAACCAAGGTTGTTTGTGATCCCAGATAAAACAAACATACTGTAATTGGAGAGATTATAGTGAAATTTGTAAGAGGCTCTTGGAAAATGGATGTAGGTATGGGGTTGTATCGAATCACTATAAATTATTTTATATTTGTATTGTGGTCTTTGCTCTCTTGCTTTACTTGCATAGCATCATTTTAATTCTTGCATAATTTTTCTTATTCCTTAAATTCCGTTGCTGCATATTGTTCATATTTCATAAGCACTCAAATTTAGTTTAATTTGAAGCGCATGCTTGTTTAGATTTCAATTTAGCTAAAATTTTAAAGAACCCAATTTAACTATCCTCTTGGGTTGCTATCTTTCTAAGCAATAATTGATATCAAAGCAGATGTTCTAATATTGTTTGTTGACCTAGAGGTCTTAAGTTAAAGATCATGACAATCCTGATTGATTCCTCATTTATCGAAGATCAATCTATATCTAGACCACTATTTAATGGCATCAACTATGCATTTTGGAAAGCTAAAATGAATATTTTCATACAAACTTTAGATTATGACATGTGGAGAGTCATAATTAATAGACCATACACACCCACAATTGAAGTAAATAGAGTGTCCTCCACCAAAATTGAAAAAGAATAGAATGAATTTAATAAAAAGATGGCATAATTAAATACAAAAGCTATTAATATTCTATATTACTCCTTAGATGTCAATGAGTTTAATAGAATATCTACTTGTATATTCATAAAAAAAATTTAGGATAAATTAAAAATAACTTATGAAGAACTAGTCAAGTTAAGAAATCTAAAATTAATTTGCTTATTCATAAGTATAAAATATTTAAAATAGAACTACATGAATTTATTTCTAATATATTTTTTAAATTTACTGATATTACCAATATTTTAAATAGTTTTGGCAAAATCTATTCTAACTATGAGCTTGTTTGCAAGGTTCTAAGGTATTTGCTAAAGACATGGAACCTATAGTGATAGTGAATAAAGAAGCAAAGGATCTCACCAAGCTATCCACGGAGGAGTTGATAGGTTCACTTATGACACATGAGTTGAATATGCATCAAAAAGAGGAAGAAGAAGAGCCAAAGAAGAAGAAGATCATCACATTCAAATGAACCACCAAATTTAAGGATAGTGATGAGTAGGAAGATCAAGATGAAGAAGAAAGTAAAGATGAAGATCAGGACTTGACGTTACTCACTACAAAATTCAAAAAATTTTTAAGAAGAAATGGATGAAGAAAAGAAAGACAAAAAAGATGAAGAAAGAAATGTCATTTATTACAAATGCAACAAGCTGGGGCACTAAAAATCAGATTGCCTCTTACTCAAAAGAAACCCTAAAAGAAGTAAGAAAAGACTATGATGGCTATTTGGGAAGATAGTAATATTTCTAGCTCGGATGAAGAAGAAGAGGAAGGTATTGTAGATCTATACCTCATGGTGAATGGTAATGAGGTATGTTGGTGCAGAATTTCGCCGACGTCGGAGAAGCTGGAGTTGAGATGACCGCAGCCGCCATCGGGACCTGCAAGAAAGTCTAAACCGGAGTTGGAGGTGCTCCGACAAGACCCTCCGACGCTCAAGTCAGTGCTCTGCCTCAACAGAAATGGAGTGCTCGAATAAAAATTTTAGCAGAGTTTTGAGATAGAGTTTTGAGCTTAGAGAAGAACGTATCTGGGGGTTCCTTTTTATAGACAGAGAGCGTAACTGATTGACAGCGACGTCTGTAACCACCTAATAGGGGGCCGTTCAGGGCCACGTGGAGTTTGTTACGGAGAGTAGTGGCGTCAGGGCCGTTCAGGGCCACGTGGAGTTTATTACGGAGAGTGGAGTGGTGTCCGTTGTCGTGACTTACCAGAGAGTGGTGGAGCCACGTGGACTCCATTACAGAGCGTGGAGTAGGGTAGTGGCCATTGTCGTGACTTGTCAGAGAGTTCGGATCTGTCGGCTGAAGCTCGGTTGGGATGTCTGATGGAGTGGAATGGCTCTCTATCTCATCAATCCAGGAGAAGCTCGGATATTTTCGAGATTGCTGATGGGTCTACTGTTGTCAGGTGCCTAGAGCACTGATGCTGCAGGCGAAAACCATCTGTCGTAGAAGCTCGGACGGAGACTTTCTGTTGGGAAAGTCCGATTTCATGAGAAATCCGGCAAAGGATCGACCGGTAGTGGACTTTGGATGGCGTTGGGGAGGTTCGTCTGCTGGAGGGGTCTTGGAGGATCCTGTGGAAATTCGGTTGGCGTTGTTGAAGTCTGACTGACACTATTGAAGGTTGATGGCCGGGGAGGTACGGCAGACATCGGGGGTGGTTGGTCGTTGTAGAAATCCAGCTGCTGGAGTCCGTCTGTTGTAGAAGTTCGTCCGAAATCTATCTGCTACGGAAGTTTAGGCGGAGTCCGATTCTTATAGAAGTCCAGATGGGGATCGCTTATTGAAGAAGCTAGGCTGAAGTCCGTCTGTAATAGAAGTTCGGAAAGGAATCCATTTACAGTAGAAATCCGGAGTAGACCGCTTGTAGTAGAAGTTCGGAGTAGAGATCCTGTCGGTGGAGGCTGTTCATCGTAGAAGCTCGTCTGTGATCCACCCACTGTAGAAGTTCGGATGGAGCCTGGCTCTAGTAGGAGTTCGGATGAAGTCCACCTGCAATAGAAATTCGAGGTAGAGGTCCGGCTCTCGCAGGAGCTCGAGTGAAACCCAGAAGGCGATCGACCACCATAAAAACTTGGATGGAGTCTGGTTACTGTAGAAGTCCTGCTGTTGGGGAAGCTCGGCCATTGACGAAGTCCGAAGAAGTTCGGAGTAGAGTCGATCGTGGCTGGAAGAAGTCTGAAAGAGATTCGGAGAATAGTTGATCATGCAAAAAATCGGCTGATAACGGAGTTCGGAGGGCGTTTGGAGCAATCCGATAGATGAATGGAGAAACTCATGATTAGAGAAGCCCGGATGCCATTACGGAAGCTCGGACGGTCGAGGAAGTTCCAAAAGATGCCACACATCGGAAGCCGAAAAGCCCTGGAAGAGTCGGTCATTTACAAACTTCGGCTGGGAGTATTTTATACCCAACAAGGTATATCTTGAAAACTTCTCTAAATTTTTTTTAACAAATTATATGAAATCTTTAATGATCTAATGGATGAATATAAAAAGTTAAGCTAAAAAATAAGGAGCTTAAAAGTTCAAACATATCTTTAGCTAAAGAAAAGAATAGGATTTTGATGAAAAAAGATGATCTTTTAAAAGAAAACAAAAGAAAATATTAAATGAGAAAAATTTTTTCTGAAATCTAAAAAATCTCTTATGAAAGAAAATCCTAATTTAAGAAAAGAAATTGAAACATTGAAGCCTATGCTTGAAAATTTTATAATTAGTTTATAAAAGTTTCAATTAATTTTGAATAATCAAAAGGTTATTTTTGATAAAGTTGCAATTAGTTTCAATCCTTCAAAAAGACAGATTTATCAAAAATATGTTTAATAAAGTTTTACATGAAAATCATTCTATAGTTTATTTCAAATATAACAAAATAGATCACAAAATTTTAGAATATAATGTTAAAAGAAATTTAGATTCCAAAAAGAATCATATGCACTAATTCTAATGGATCCAAGATGTCTTGGATATCAAATTTAGAAAGTGATTTTACAAGTATACCAAGCATTCAATGGCATAAAAAGAGCAAATTCTTGAAAATAGATGCTTAGGATTTTAGATGAATAGGTGATATTGCTTGATAAAAGCTAAACTTTCTCACATTATACCATCACTAATTTTTGATATTATTTTGTTTGAATAATTGATTTTGATGCTTCATATATATGCATGATATTGTAATGATATCTCAATTGCTTATTTGAATACATTGATAAATTTATTCTCTTAATTCTAGTATCATATTGATTGTTATGAGCATAAGTTTTATTTTAATTTCTATATGTTCTCAATTCCTCATAACATGATATCACTTGTGAAACTTAAATTAAAATAAGGTTAATGGCATATGAAAATATTTGGATGTAAAACTCTCAAATTAATTTTTAACACTCTCATAAGGCATGTAATTATTGAAATATCTCAAAAATTACTTGATTCAAGAAACATCAAGATAAGTTATCAATTTATAAAAGATTGCATGCTTGATGTTGTTGAATTGCATTGCATCCTGGGTTAATCCTTAAGATTTTAAAAATCCCCTAGCTAAACCTAAACTTTTAAAACCTTAATCTAGTTTTCTCTTGACTTAATCTTATTTGATTATTATACCTCTAGTTGATTGATTCTTGATCCTCCAAATTGATTTGAATATTATTTTTATCTTGATTTGTTTGCCTATTGATTTCTATTCATTTTGATCAATTTTTTTTATTTGAAACTGTTTGAATAGTTTTTTGTGTTAAGGAGTTGACTCTTGAAATCAAAGAGTCGACTCATTGTTCTTAAAGAAAAACTATTCGATGAGGAGTCGGTCTCAATTTTACCAGAGTCGACACCTTATCAAGAGTCGATTCATGTTTAACAGGAGTTAACCTCTGTGTCGGGGATGGATCTTTTAACCCAAGACGACCCATGGCTCTCCTTTTTCTATCCCTTTTCTTCCAAGCCAAAAATCCATTCAAACTCTTCTCCTTCCCAAATCGAGCCATTTTCCTTCGATTTTCTTTTGATTTTCGATGGATTGGATCTCTAATGGCACCCATCAAAAAAATAGCCCAAAGGAAGAAGCACCCTCGAGCCCTCCTATCATCCGTGAATGTCAAACCAAATAGAGGGAATGAATAGGGAAGGAGCTCCACTGCCTAGCAGCCACCATCTCCAGTTCCTTCGGCACCCTCACCTCCATGGGTAACCCCCTCCAAGTCTACCTCTTCTTCTAGGGCTGCATGCATGACAAGGAATGTTGATTTTGATTTTTTGGAAAATGAAGGTTTTGCATTTGGATAGAAAAATCAAAAACCTAGGATGGGGGTACTTGTGCTCACTTGATGTTCTAACCTACCCCAATCTAGTAAAGTAGTTCTACAACAACATGAAAATTAGAGTGGATAGTACTGTTTCTAAAGTAAAGGGTGTGCTAGTTGAAATTAACATAGAAAGCCTTGCACATATTCTGCACATGCCTACTGATGAAAGCAAATCAGATGACTTCACAAAGCACAGGATAGGCCTAAAAGTTATTTAGAACGTGAGGATGTTGAAGGAATCAAAGAAGCCCATGCAAATCAACTAGTCGTGGAAATGAGATTGCTACATTGTATGATCGGTCGGATCTACTTCCCCAAGATGGAAAGATTTGGTTTCATGTTAGAGAGAGATATCACCCAATCTACGATATTGTTCGGGAGATTCTCATGAATCTTCCATCCTTCATGATAGGGCTGACGTACGTTGCTATGAACCGATTGAAGATATCCCTACCTTATGACACGGTTCTGACTTTGGTCTTCCAAGAGTATGGTATAAATTTTGAGGGGGAGACCACCAGTGAGCTGATGCACACAGATACTTACAATGACCTATCACTATGATGGATGAGTTTTCAAAAAATTGATGGATATTGGATTCATGGAGGAGCAGCATAGAGAGAGGATGAGGACTCTAATGATGAGGTTCTAACTACAGTTCTTTTTACTGATATCAGATCTGAGGAGTCACTGATAGCACAAGTAGAGGCAGTTACTAATTGTCTAGAGGTTTCAAATTGACTATCTACCAGACTGCATGATGATGCACTTCTTGAGAGGGTCTCTATGAGGATCATGGATATAATCTATGCAAAGATTCAGAGATGCACCATGAGACTATATCTTTTCTCAAAGAGGAGACAATCAGATCAGCTCAAATGATCATTTTTGTAAGGGCTAATGCTTTGAGGCAGCTATCTGGAGATATTTGTCCACCGTCACCATCTCAACCTGGACCCTCCACATAGGATATCATTAACCTACCTTTGTAAGAAGCTAAGACTTATCTTGTAGAGCTATTGTTCTCTTAGTAATCCATATTTTGATTTCATGCATTTTGGACACATTGATGTAAAACTTCTTGTAATTACTTTTTTGGAAATCGATGAAATATGATCTTTTTGAAAATTCAATATGTAATGTGATTATCTGTTTGATGTTATTTGGATTGTATATGTGCTCAAATTTGATATTATAAAGGAGAGAAAAATATAAAGATTATTCTTTTAAATTTATCTAATTATGCATAATTTAGAAGAAAAAAGGGAAATATCAAGATAAAGAATCTTTTGACATTAACTATTAAAATAGAAGGAGAATTAAGTAAATTAAGTTTTATAGAATTAATTATGAAAAATAAAAGGAGAAAATATTATTGAAACATTAAAAGAGAAATCATTTTCGATCTTAATAAAAATAGAAATTATTGATGATCATTTGTCTTGATCTATTTGAAAAATCATTACTATATTCCAAAGAGAATTTATCGATAAATATTTGTACTTTGATTTCAACAGTCATATATTATTCATTCATATTTTGCATGATTTGATTGTATCATCTTCTTGATAATTAATTGAAATTTAAAAAATATCTTGCTTTTATTGATCATGAATTTGAAAAATGCTTTTCACAATTAGTATCAAGACTGAATTTGAAATATGTCTCCTTATTTTGTTTAAGTAATGAATTTGAAAATTGATCTTCCTTAATCTTTTAGTGGTATCAAACTTTTAAAGAAAATATGATTTGATATGAATTTCAGTTCAATTGGTATCAAAAAGTTTATTCTTAAAAAAATTTTCATACTTGATATCAATGATATCACTCTTGCCTTGCATCTTATTGATTTTTTTTGTTAGCAAAAGAATTGAATGTTTGGTCTCTAATCTATTATGCATTGATATGTCCTCGATGTGATATCATTTGAGACAAACTTATACCATTTCTGAACTTAATGGGTTTACATTTCCTGAAGAAAAGTAAAAGACATCTTTTGAAAAAGGAAAACATATCATATACTTGGTTTCAATGCTCAAAATCCTCAAAATTGAAAAGTGCTATTTCCCTTAAACATTTAAAGCTCAAAGCTATTCCCTATCTGAATTTAAGAAGTATTTTTTTTTAATCTCTGAATCTGAGAAAAGGGAAAAGCATTATTGAAGTTGCACTTTTTAAAAATGGCCAACCTTGATTTGAATTATTATTTTTTTTCATTTGATACAAGTCTTTAATTCTTTGAAAAAGGGGAAGCAGCCTTTTATCTAAATTTGAAAAGTAAATTCATGTTCAAAAAAAGGGGAGAAAACAAATCAAATTTTGAATTTTGAATGCATGAATTGATTTTTGATGATTTTTTAAGTCCCACTTTATACTTTTTGATGCTATCACAAAGAAAGAGAGTTAGGATGAGTATGTGTTGAAAATGTTTGAAATGCTCTTAAATTGATTAATATGCTCATTTGCTTACTTGAAATTATATGAAATGAGCATTTTAATATCAAATTTGTAATTTCAATGAAGCATTCATAAGGTATATATTCATATGTATTTATCCTATCACCTAATAATTTATATTAGCAATTTAATTGAAACACATTATATTTATTATTAGTGCATATATTCAAAATTTTGTCATGATCAAAAAAAGAGAGATTGTTGACCCTATGATTGATTTTTGATAATTAATAAATTTTGAGTAATTATGAGTCTAATCATGTATTTCAAAGATGAATGTAAGATTTTTTAGGTATTTAAATTGAAGAATTCATCCATAGAAAAGATTTCTCAAAAGAAGCTAAGTCAAGAAATTTTTAAAAAAAATTCAAATTTCAGATTTAGTGGAGTCAACCCCATAAGGCTAAGAACTAATCTCTAGTCCAAAATGGATTGAAAACAAAGAGTTTTTAAGTTTCAGACTGATCAAGAGTTGATCCTAGGAGAAAAGAGTCAACTCTGACACATTGGAACAAGATTGGCATGCAAGCAAGTTGACTCCTATGAAGGATGAGTTGACTCTCTTAAAGAAGATAGAAAGCTAATTTTTTTACTCTATACTGAGTCAACTAATGCAAAATTTGAGTTGACTCATGGACAGCTGGAGTCGACCCTTAAAAAGTTGGAGTTGACCCTTGACATGGGAATAACAATAATGGCTAGTTTTCTATAATTTTTTAATAGTTAATTTTTAGATCTAACAGCTATTCCAAGGGTTCCAACGATCAAGACTTACTCTCTAGCCACCTCCAAATATATTAAAAACTAGAGAATCAATTGAAAAGGAAGCCAAGTGGATTAAAAAGAAAATATCATCAGATTAAGTGAGAATCATTGAATATCTTTGAAAAAAAAGGAGAATTAAGTGTACATAATTGAGAGCTTTCAAATAGTGATTATCACCAACTTCTTCCATATCTTCTCAAACTTCAATTGAAAAAGAAGTCAAGTTTCAAAAGAGCAATTCATCAGCTCCTCTCAACACTCCAAAGAGTTTATTTTTCTATTTTTACTTGGTGCTGAAATTCTATATCTTATATTTTTTTTTATAAATTTTTTTAGAAAAAAAAACTTGAAGTTAGGCCCATCCAAGGGCAGAATTAGACTTTGTAGATTTTGATTGATGATCCTATAAAATTAACTAGATTGATTATGAATCTGAAAAATAATCAATATATAGATTGTGGTTGGTGATCTATAAAATCAACTAGATTTGTTTGTAATTTTGAGTAAAATAAATATACTGTAATCAGAAAAATTATAGTAAAATTTTCAAAAAACTCTTGGGGAGTGGACATAGGTGCAGGGTTGTACCAAGAACTATAAATTATTATGTATTTATATTGTGGCTTTTGTTCTCTTGTTTTACTTGCATAGTATCATTTTAATTCTTGTATAGTTTTTCTTATTCCTTAAATTCTGCTGCTGCATATTGTTTATATTTCACAAGCACTCAAATTTAATTTAATTTGAAGCGTATACTTGTTTATATTTTAATTTAGCTAAAATTTTTAAAGAACTCAATTCAACCCCCCCACCACTTTTAGGTTGCTATCTTTTTGGACAATAGTCTGTTATGATATGGTAGAGATAATACTAGTGAGAGACAACTAGCCCTTTTCTCCAAAATATATTATATCTTATTTTGGGTCAAAATCCTAATACACAGAGTCATGCCTAAGGCACCCAGTTTTAACCAACTTCACACCCTCTGAATCACACCGATTGGGGCCTACATGTAACTATGTGGGTGCAAGATTGACCTGAACTCTACGGTGATTATCTGATGAAGAATATTTTTTATTGAACTCATTTTAGCTCAATATATACAAATCATGAGGAACAAAAATCATATGGGTGGGCACTATAGAAAGAAATGTAGAATGTACTTTCAAATTTACCATGTTTTCTCTACTATCCATCTTAAAAGGAGCCTAGAAGTTGAAGACATGTCTTACTAACAGAGTTGTTGTCCCATAATTTTTTTAAAAAAGTGCAACATCTTCTTTCCTTCTGGTTTTCAAAACTTAGTTTTTAGTAATATGCACTACATGGCTAGGTGATATACATTAAGTAAATTAACCATCTAGTAAGTCAATATATACTTCTATATAAATTAATATATAGTTTTCAGAATAAAATATTCACTAATACATAGTATTAGGCTAGATGATACTCAGTAAATTTGTCATTTAGTATCTTTTTACATATCTCTAAGCAAATTGATACATAGTTTCTAGAATATCTTATTTACTATAACGTACTATCTAGTTGGGTAATACATACTTGTCGACTTTTTGATAGACACTACAAACCTTTTTGATACATACCCAATAGTGATCTAATATACACCTTTAGAAAAATTGATGCATAATTTTCAAAACATGCTTTTTGTCGAAATACCCAAAACACAATTTTCCCGTCTATGTAGTGTCTACTGATGTATATAATGTTCTAAAATCCATTGGGTTTTGATAAGTGTCATGCATACAGAATTTTTAAAACTATTTTGAACACACAGCGGAAGTTAGATTAAAACTACTTTTAATTTATGCATGCATAGATCTAATCTTACACCTATAGATCTAGTTCATATGATGAAAAATAAGAAGAAGCATGCATCGGATTTCATAAATAAAATTTAAGCTGATGATCGCATCACCTACCTGTAGCACTGGTTTCCTTCTTCAAATCTGGATCTGAGCATGTTTACATGTTCCATTAAAGCCACATATGCATCCGATCTCTACTGATATCTATATGGACTGAAGTAGATCGAAAGCACTAAAAATCATTGAGATGCTAGCTCTCTTTTAGTTCTCCACTTCGCTGGTTTGGATCTGATCACCTTCTTTGACGGACATAGAAGAAGATCTTAGGATCTTTGGCAGACTGCCATCACGCAGCACTAAAGGAATGCAAAGAGATAATGGAGAACTCCTCTTTTCCTTTTTTCTCTCCTTTTTTAATCTCTCCCTCTCCAATTTCTCTCTCTATGTGGCTGACCAGAAGGGAGGGGCTTTAGATGTGTGGATCTGGGTGGAAACAAGAGAAAGGGGGTGGCAGCACTCATATGGAAGAAGCTCTGATGTGCATTCTTTTTCCATGCCTAAGACTCCCTTCCCTTTTATAGATGGCGGCCAAAGAGATAAGATAATGTTTAACTAAATTTGAACTCTTATCTGGTAAGAGTTCAAGTTCAAAAACAAGCCTATCTTATCCTAGAAGATGAAAAGATAGAGACCATCAGGAGGGGGCACCACAAGTTGAATTTGCACCCCTCTCCCTTTTTCATTCTCCATGTGCGACACCAATCCCATGGGGCGACAAAAGAAAGCGAGAGTCCTAGATAAGTGGGACTCTAGCTCCTATTCAATTGGATTCAATTTAGGGTTCGATCCGAATCCAATTCAAAGTCGATTCAAGCCTAATTTGATCCAAACTCAATCCTAATCTAATTAAGATCCAAATCTGAAACTAAAAACCCAATTGACTCAATTAAGTCAAGTCCAAATAAATTAAATCTGATTTAATTATTTAGGACTTAATCTCCAACTTAATCTTATCAAATGGGATTGCAACAACTGCAATTAGGTCCTCCTTGCTAATTATTAGCTGATCCAACATTTACAACTTTTACAAATTGATCCAAATCATCAATCATATTGATAATTTGAGCAAGATCTAACTATTTGATCTGATCAAATCTCTTTTGTGTGTGACCCCATAGATTCTACTCTGTCTAGTAGTGAGACATATGATGATCTCCATCATAGTATCATCGAAATATCTTTCAATAGGTTGAAACATTTTTAACTCTCACCCATTAAGGATCATCAATCTAGAAGGATCCTAGTAAGCTTCACAATCCGCTAGTAACGTCTAGGAGCATGTGGTGGTAATTCAGTAGAATAAAATAATTAGAATGCTTAGCTATAGTTACTGTATGATTTAGTTCTTCTATTTGAGTTTCGATAAGATGAAGATTATGAAAATTCGTCAAACTCCAACATCCTCATATAAAAACTTTGATTAGCTTAAGTTCAAATCATGATATTGATGAAAACTCCTCTCCATCGATCATCTTACTATAGCCACAGCTTAAGGACTCATCCTTTCAAATCTCATAAGATTAATTTTTATCTACTAAGATCGATAGATCCTATCTAGATGCACACCTTACTCCTACAATGAACCTACTATAACCAACATATACTACAAACATCCAAATGGCTAGAAGACTATATTTATGTGTAGTTAAACTACAGCAACCCCACTATGAGTAGCTAAGATACCGTGAGTTAAAGAACTAGTCATGCTACTATAGCATCGAGAAGATCACTAACAAGTGAGTAAACATCCATGTGATCTCTCATATGGTTATGCTCAGTACTAATATTCTTTAACAACCATCTGCACTCTCGCTCAATGTCTCTATACTATAGACTAGAGATTCATCTATCTCGAAGAAGTAATCTGTACGTCGATCTAACCGGATCAATCATCGTCCCTATGATGATCCATCGATCGAGAGTAATTTAGAAATTAATCATACATATCTCTAAGTCTGAACTTTTAAGAATATGTATCTTTAATTTATTAATTCTTAGGATAATTCTTGAACACATTGAACAAGAATGGATAAAAAATATCTTTTTATTGATAAATCAATAATTTAAGTATAAATATATTTTCTAGAATTATTACAATGTTCTGTCATATTGGCTTTTAGGGTATATATCTAATAATCTTCCACTTAATCTAAAGCCAATTGGCCACTAACCTAAGTCCCATCTTCTCAAAGTGAGTTTCAGTCTTTTACTGACTCAACTGCTTCATTAGTGGGTCTGTTATATTGTTCGCAGAGTCTACTCTTCACACCTTAATGTACTTCTTCTCGAGATAGTCGCATATGATATGAAATTACCACTCGATATACTTGGACTTTTGATGAGACTTGGGCTCTTTAGCAAGTGTATGGCATCGTTGTTGTTGCAGTATAAAGTGATGGCATCTGATGTCATTATGCCAAGTTCTACGATGAATGTCTTATATCAGAAGGCTTCCTTTATAGCATCCAAAGCAGCAACATACTCAACTTTCATCGTTGAATCTACAATGATGGGCTGCTTGAAACTCTTTTAGCTAGTTATACCATCATTACATATGAACATACATCCTGATGTAGATCTTCTATCATCAGGATCAGACAAAAAGTCTAAATCAATGTATCTTTCGACCTGCAACTCCGATCCTCTCCCAAAGATCAAGAATAAATTCTTAGTTCTGTTGTGCATGTGTGGTGCTCCCAAGCCTTGGGAGGTCATGAGAGGATCCTTAGTTCTATTGTGCATGTGTAGTACTCTCAAGCCTTGGGAGGCCATGAGAGGAGTCACAATAAGGACTTCGGGAGGCTAAGATCGGGATTGGATCCTAGGCTAGGACATGAGAGGTCCTAATGTGAAGATCTACTTCAGCCAGTAGAGGAGCCAACTCGGATCTGGATGGAGTCGACTCGAATCAGGTCAAGCCAGCTTGGGATCCTAAGAGAGCCGACTCGAATGTAGACCAGAGAGTTGGCTTTTGGTAGCATGCAGGTGGCATGACAGTCGAGCCAACTTGAGATCTGACAGAGCTGGCTCAAGTTGTGAACAGAATCGTGCATGGATTCTAATTTCGATTAGGATTGATTTTAATCCTAAGGATCTTGAGGCCATATTTAGGAAGATCTTAAGGGGGCTAACTCAAAGGTTTGGATTGGAATTAAGTCCAAGGGGTGAGAGCATGTGAGACATGGATGAGACATGATTCGGTGAGTGCTTTCATGTATTGGGTTGAGCCATGAGAGTTTTTTTGCTCGGGTCTAATGACTGTGTATATATATACATAGGTTGTATTAGAGTTTTTATAACATAAGGAGTAGAATACAAGATCTTTTCTCCCTAACTTTCTCTCCCTCTCTGGTTCCAATGCCAAACCCTAGCTTTCTTCTTTCTTCTTCTTTGCTGTTTGCTGGAGTAACATCCAGGTTCCACATGAGGTGGTCCTGATCAGGTACAAGGGGTTATACTGGAGGTTATCAATAAGTAGTATCAGAGTCCGATTGCATGGAGGAAAGAAGAAGATGCCAAAGATCAAGTTCAGCCCGATTTTTGTAGCACCCAAGTTTTTCCTTGTTTTCTTTTTTGTTGCTTCCTTGGATTGTGGTGATCTTCTAATTAGGTGGAGGGTTCTTGACATAAGGAAGGGTTGGAAGAAGGTGGAGGAGATCTGTTTCAGATCTGATCCTATTTTTGGGGTGTGAGGCATGGTATTGTAGAAGAGTTAGGACTAGTTATTTGCTTGAAGGGTGAGATGGCTTCAAGCAATTTCAAGGTGGAGTTTGAGAAGTTTAATGGCAAGGAGAACTTCACCTTGTGGCAACAGCGGATAAAGAATTTGTTGGTGTGGCAGCGGATCTATAAGATCTTGGTAAGAGAAAGATCGAAAAAGATCTGTACTAAGGATTGGGAGGAGCTGGAGGAGATTGCCTTCAGCATGATCAGGATGTGTCTAGTGGATCAGGTTCTATCAGAGGTCAGCATAGAGACCATAACAAAAGATCTTTGGGAGAAGCTAGAGAAGATGTACATGGATAAAAATATGACTTACAAGCTCTAATTGAAGAAGCAGTTGTATAACTTACGAATGTCTGAGGGAGACGATCTAGTTGGTCACATCCAGAGATTCAATCAGGTATGTTCTGATTTGTTGAATATGGATGTGAAGATCAAGAAAGAAGATCAGACATTGTTACTGCTGTGCTCACTCCCATCGATGCATGATAGTCTGATCACAGTCTTGGTATATGGCAAGGAGTCCTTGGAGTATGAGGAGATTGTGGATAACCTAAGATTAAATGAGCAGTGGGAGAAGATCTGCAAGAGAAACTCTACTTCAGAGGCATTCGCTATTCATGAAAGGTGAGGAAGATCTAAGAAGAGAGGTAAATCCAAAGGCAGATCAGAGAAGGTTCTAAAGTGTTATAAGTGCCACAAGATTGGACACTTCAAGAAGGATTGTCTGCTTTGAAAGAAAGGAGGAGAAGAGAAAGATTCCATCGATATAGTCACTGAGAGATTAGAGATGGATGCTCTTTTGATAGTTTTGGAGAAGCCCATGGGATGCGATGTATCCGAGATGGCTTTGAAGAGGTCCATAGAGAGCAGATGATCCGAAGGGGCAACAACGGAGTGTGAGGCATAGTTGGGACATGGGTAGTTGCGGGATGCGACAGAGACATGATCGAAGTAGGTAGTTGTGGAGTCATGGCATGAATGCAGTTGGAGCATAGGCAGCTGCATGGAGCGGTGCAGATGAAGCTGGGATACGAACAATTATGGGCCGAAGAAGTGGCACAGAGGTGCTGGGAGACAGACAATTGCAGACTGTAGGACAAATGCGGTTGGGATACAGACAGTTGCAGGCTGTAGCACAGGCACGACCAAAGACAAGCAGTTATGGAGCTATAGCACAGGTATGGTCATGGAGATAGGTGGCTGTGGACCGTGGCATAGGCACAGCTGGAGAGACAGACAGCTATAGAATTGCGGTAGGGTCACAATCGGATGCAGTCGGTTGTGGGACAAACATGCAGCTGGACTACAGGCAGATATGGAATTCTTAGATCCAGGTGGAGGCTGTGTAGTACCAAAGTCGATGAGGATATCTTGAAGGATGCAGGCTTCAAGTTCTTTGGTGATGAATACACGTAGCGTGCAGGGTCGATGCACAGGACATGGTGCACAGGAGATCCACTATGGTGGTAGTGGATGCAGACGTGTCGAATGCATGAGCATAGAGTACTAGAGGACAATAGGACACTGGAGGGTACCAAGAGATTTGTCAAGGCTTGGGATACCAAGGTGGAGATTGTTGTGCATGTGTAGTGCTTCCAAGTCTTGAGAGGCCATGAGAGGAGTTACAATGATGACTCTAGAAGGCTAGGACTAGGATTGGGTCCTAGAGCTAGGATAGGAGAGATCCTAGTGTGAAGATCTACTTCAGCCAGCAAAGGAGCTGACTCAGTTTGGGTGGAGTCGACTCAGATCAGGTCAAGCCGGTTTGGGATACTGAGAGAGCCAGCATGAATACAGAACAGAGAGCTGATTTTCGCTGACACATGGGTGGCACGGCAGTCGAGCTGACTCGAGGTCTGGATGAACCAGCTCGAGTTGCGAACAGAATCGTGCATGGATTCTAGGTTCGGCTAGGATTGATTTTGATCCTAAGGGTCTTGAGAACATATTTGGGAAGGTCTTAAGAGGGATAACTCAAGGGCTTGGACTGAAATTAAGTCCAAAGGGTGACAGCATGTGAGATATGGATGAGACATAGTTTGGTCAGTGCTTTTATGCATTGGGTTGAGCCATAGGAGTTATTTTGGTCAGGCCTAATGGCTGTGTATATATATACATGGTTGTATTAGGGTTTTCATAATAGGAGTGGAATACAAGATCTTTTCTCCCTAATTTTCTCTCCCTCTTTGGTTCCAATGCCAAACACTAGCTTTCTTCTTTCTTCTTCTTTGTTATTTGCTGGAGTAACATCCAGATTCCACATAAGGTGGTCCCGATCAAGTACAAGGGGTTGTATCAAAGGTTATCAATAAGTTCTTCTCAAGTACTTAAGGATGTTTTTCACAACTATCTAGTATTCTTCATCTGAATTTGATTGATACCTACTTGTGATGCTCACAGCAAGGGCAATATCAGATCGAGTACATAATATGGCATACATAAGGCTCCCTATAGCTATAGCATAGGGGATCGTGCTCATATGCTCAATCTCCTCAAATGTGCTTGGACACATCTTCTTGGAGAGAGTGATACCATACCTAAGGGGTAGTAGTCTCCTTTTAGGATTTTTCATGCTGAACCTCTTCAGTATTTCTTCTATGTACATTTTCTATGATGGGCCAAGCATCCTTTTAGATCTATCTCTATAGACCTTTACTAGAATATAGGATGCTTCCCTTAGGTCTTTCATGGAGAATTCTTTGGACAACCATCTTTTGATCAAGGTCATCATGAGAATATCATTCTCAATAAGAAAATGTCATCTATATATAGTATGAGAAATATGACAGCACTCCTACTGACCTTCTTATAAACACAAGGCTCATCCTCATTCTTAATGAAATCAAATGTTTTAATCGCATCGTCGAAATGAGTGTTCCAACTTTGAGAAGCTTGCTTTAATCCATATATTGATCTTTGCAGCTTGTAAACTTTGTGATCTCTATCATTAGATACCAAACCCTTAGGCTGCTCCATATATATATCTTCTTCAAGATATCCATTCAGAAACATCATTTTCACATTCATTTGTCAGATTTCGTAATCACAAAAAGCTGTAATGGCAAGCAGTATGCGGATGGATTTAAGTATAGCTACAAGCAAAAAAATATCCTGATAGTCATGCCTTCGCACTGACTATAACCTTTCTCCACGAGCCTAGCTTTATAGGTTTCTATCTTATCATCTGTACCTATTTTTCTTTTATAGATCTATTTATATCCAATGGGTACTATACTCTCTGGTGGATTCACTAAGGTCCATATTTAGTTCAAATATATTGAATCAATTTCTGACTTTATAGCATTCAATCATTTCTCTAAGTTGATGTCAGATATCACCTCGTCATAGGTTTTAGGATCATTTTCATGATCCTTATCTCCTAAGAAGAATATTTTCTCTACATTTTTTTGTAAGCATATTTAAGTATCTTTCAAGAAGATAGGAGATCCTACTTGATCTACGAGGTGGAGGAGGAACAACTACTATTGTCTCAGTGTTAATGGGTTCTATAGCTCGTTGCTCTTTAGAGATTTTCTCTTTGAGCTCAATCAACCCCCATTGCCATCATCCTGAATAAATTATTTTTCAAAAAATATGGTATGTCAACTCATAATTATATTGTGATCATCTGAAAAGTAAAAGAAGTATCCTATTGATTCTTTAGGATACTCTATGAAATGAGCTTTCATAGATCTAGCCTCTAACTTGTCAGCCATCTATCTTTTGACATAAGCTGGACATCTCCAAATCTTGAAATGATCAACATTCAATTTCTTACCATACCATATCTCATATGGTGCGATAGGAATGGATTTAGAAGAAATCTTATTTAATAAGTATATAGTGGTTTATAAGGCATGACCCCAAAGATACAAAGATAAGTCAGTGAAGCTCATCATGAACCAAACCATATTTAATAGGATCTTAATTCTCCTTTCGAATACCTCATTGAGTTAAGGCATACTAAGAGGAATCCATTATGAGATTATACCATTTTCTATGAGATAACTCAGAAATTCTTCACTAAGATATTTTTTTCTTCGATCTGATTGAAGAACCTTAAGAGATTTTTCTATTTATTTTCTACTTTATTTCTCAATTTTTTGAACTTTTTAAAGACTTCAGACTTGTTCTCATAAGAAATACAGACCCATACTATAAAAAATCATCGATAAAGATAATGAAGTAGTGATAACCATCTCCGATCTGCACACCAAATGAGCCACACACGTCAATGTATACCAGGATAAGTATCTCAATGGCCCTTTCTCTATATCCCATAAAGGATAACTTGATCATTTTTTCTTGAAGGTGAGATTCACAAACTAAACGTGACTCTAAATTCAATGAGTTAAGGATACCATCTTTTTTCAGTTTGTTTATCATGTCCGCTCCTATATGGCCAAATCTAAGGTGCCACATATACTTATGGTTAACGTCATCTCTAGATCATTTATGACCTACAGCCCTCACTAATTACTTGTTTATATTTACACATGCATCAATATGCAAGTGATAAAGATTATTCATTAAAAAATCATGTGCTACCAATTTATTTCTCAAATAAATCAAACAGAAGTCCTTATTAAAATTGAATACAAAATTTTTTTATGCTAACACAAATATGAAAATCAGATTTCGACGAGCTATAGGTATATAATAACAGCCTTTTAAAACTAATCCAAAGCCTAATGGTAGTCGAAGAGAGTAGGTTCCAATGGCTTCAGCAGCAACACTTATTCCATTACCAATCCAAGGATCATTTCACCATGCCTCAATCGTCTACTATCTATTAGACCCTGTATAGAAGTATATATATGAGTACTTGAATCAGAGTCTAATGCCCAACTAGACGTAGAGAAAATCATTAGGTTAGATTCAACAACGAGCATACCTTCTGAAGGTTTATCATCTTTCTTGATCTTCAGGCTCTCCAGGTATAATGGATAATTTTTCTTCCAATGGTCGTCTTTCTGACAGTGGAAATATTCTTTTTTGTCTACAACCTTCTTTAGAATATCCTTCTTTGGCCTCTTCTCCTTCTGCTTCTTTGCAGGCTTGTTCTTCTTCTTCCAAGAAGACTTTCTTTTAGAGAAAGATGCTTGCTTTACAGCAAGAACGGAGCCCCTTAAACTCTTCAAGGTCCCTTCTATAGTAACCAACATATTGACAAATTCAAGCAGGGTGCAGTCTAACTTGTTCATATGATAATTTATTATAAATTGATCATATGAACTAGTAAGAGATTACAGGACCAGATCAACCTGCAATTCCTTCTGCATCATAAGGTCGAGCTTCTCAAGCTCCTCTAGGTCCTTAATCATAGTCAAATAGTGATCATGGATCAACTATCTCTCACACATTTTGGAGTTGAAGAGTCTCTTTGATACTTCAAAATGTACAGTACGGCTCTGCTTACCATACAACTCTTATAGGTGAGTGATCATAGCCCTGACTATTGGTATGTGCTCATGCTGGCTCTACAACTCATTTGTCATCAAAGCCAGTATGTAGTACTTGATCCAATTATCATCATCCGTCTACTTTTCTTATGCTATCTCTATTCAGCACTAAGATGGGTTAGCAAAGTAGAGGGGTCCTGATCGAGTACATATCCTATCTTTTTTAAAATAAAGACTATCTTGAGGTTTCTGAGTCAGTCTTTAAAATTGGTTCCAATCAGACGGTTGGACTCTAGGATGTGGGCTAAAAAATTTGGAGCTGACATGATTAAACTACAAAAGTAGAGATTCTAGTTAGATATTTATACTTAATTTTATATTTATTTTAGGGACTTATAGAAATAGATAAACTTTCACTATTTTCTCAGATCTCTCACACTCTCCAGATGAAGAAATGAAACCCTTAATGCAACATAGATTTCTAGTGGATCTATGGTCCCATCGATGTACATGCACCTCACCTGATAGATATTGGTAATATGCATATCGATGAGTGGACAACTCTTGTCTAATACTTCTCAAGTATATTGCAGCAATTTGATCTCTAAGTCGTATAGACTTACCTGACAGATTTTTCTATACTCCTTAGTTAAGTCAGATCCACCGTTCAATGCAAGAGTGAAGCCATCATTAGGTCCCTCACCTGATAGATATTGGGTCCAACCCCATCATCACCCTACAGCAACTCTTTGCTAATAGAGTGGTTGCATATTTTTTATGCAACTGAACCACTGTGATCAATCGAGAATAATCAACATCAGTAGCACATCCATACATCTACAATGGTGGAAGACTTCTAGACTTAATATATGCAAGGAGGTTTTAATTTAGGTCTCATCTAATTAATTATCACAATGACTAGTCTAATTGGCATGGGCTAAACCAAACCACCAAGCAATCTTATTCAAGACTCAATCTACCAAATTGGCCAGATAATTAGTAAAGATCGATGAGAGGCACCCTCTTGATAGAATCAAGGGTCCTAATTAAGTAACCATCTTTCAAGCACTTATCTTAGACACCAATTAGTCAATTGATTTCAAATAGGTTAGCTTAAGTAATTCAGGCTCAAGCCACTGAGCCGAATAAGATCTTTTGGATCAATCGATTTAACACATAGATGTCAATCTACTCAACCAACTATAACTATTAGTTCGATCCTAAGCCCTCTTGACCTAATCCTAATCAATTCTTGACTCCGTTTGATCAGCCACTCAATTCGATTGGGTTTCATTATGTTCAAATTAAAAATCTTAAGTGTAATCTAATTACTAGACCTAATCTAATTTACCCATATCCAATTTATCATGTATAAACTTAAATTTCATATCTTAATTCTACATTTCAGATCTAAATCAATTACATGATTTAACATATTATGATCTCAAAATTAATTTTTAGATCTAAATATATTATTCATATATCTCATACATGATTAAAGATCAGATCTAAAATTATTCAACATCAATATAGAACAATCTTTGCAACATAAGGGGTAAACCTTCTGCAGAATAACCTTATAGCATATCGATGTTGAACTAATGAATATATTTTAAATCTAAATTAATATTCATATATCTCATATATGAATAAAATCATATTTAAATATGAAAATACTTTTCATAATGCATTAATTTCAGATCTAATCATATCAATCCAAATCTAATCATATAAATTCAAATCTAATCATATGAATTTAGATCTGATTAAAAATCAGATCTCATCTGATTGAAAGTCATATTTCATCTTATTTTTCAAGCATATAAACCTAGCTTTGATATCACTGTTGAATTTCAATACGTGTCATGCATGCAGAATTTTTAAAATTATTTTGAACACATAGTAGAAGTTAGATTAAAACTATACTTTTAATCTATGCATGCATAGATCTAATCTTGTACCTACAGATTTAGTTCATATGATAAAAAATAAGAAAATCATGCATCTGATTTTATAAATAAAATTTAATCTGGTGATCGCATCACCTACCTGTAGCACTGGTTTTCTTCTTCAGATCGAGAACTGAGAATGTCTGCAGATTCTGTTGAAGCCGCACATGCGTCTGACCTCTACGAATATCCACAAAGGATTGAAATAAATTGAAAGTACTAGAAATCATCGAGGTGTTAGGTCTCTTTCAGATCTTCAATTCATTGGTTTGGATCTGATCTCCTTCTTTGACGGTCGTAGAAGAGGATCTGAGGATCTACGTGCGGACTGCCATCGTCCAGCATGGGAGGAATACAGAGAGACATGGAGAACTTCTTCTCCTTCCCTTTTTTCTCTTCTTTTCTAATCTCTCCCTCTCTAATTTCTCTCTCTATGTGGCCGACCAGAAGGGGGTTTTGGATGTGTGGATCTAGGTGGAAACAAGAGAAAGTGGGCAACAGCACTCAGATGGATGAAGCTCTAATGTTCATTCTTTTTAATGCCCAAGACTCCCTTCCCTTTTATAGATGGCAGCCAAGGGGATAAGATAATGTTCAACTGAATTTGAACTCTTATCTGATAAGAGTTCAGGTTCAAAAACAAGCCTATCTTATCCCAAAAGATGAGAAGATAGAGATCATCAGGAGGGGGCGCCACAAGTTGAATCTGCACCCCTCTCCCTTTCTCATTCTCCATATGCGACACCAATCTGATATTGGCATCCACATGGGGCAACAAGAGAGAGAGAGAATTCTAGATAAGTGGGACTCTAGCTCCTGTTCAATTGGATTTAGTTCAAAGTTTGATTCGAATCTAATTTAAAATCGATTCAAGCCCAATTTGATCCTGACTCAATCCTAATCTAATTAGGATCCAAATCTAAAACCAAAAGTTTAATTAGACTCAATTAAGTCCATCCCAAATAAATTAAATCTAATTTAGTTATTTAGAACTTGATCTTATCAAATTGGATTACAACAATTACAATTATGTCCTCCTTGCTAATTGTTAGCTGATCCAATATTTGTAACTTTTACAAATTATTATCAATCATATTGATAATTTGAATAAGATCCGATCATTTGATCTGATCAAATCTCTTTTGTATGTGACCTCATAGATTCTGTTCTATCTAGTAGTAGGGCATATCATGATCTCCATCATAGTATCATCGAAATACTTTTCAATGGGATAAAATATTTTCAACTCTCGTCCATCGAGGATCATCGATCCAGAATGATCCTAGTAAGCTCTTACAATCTACTAGTAATGCCTAGCAGTATATAGTGACAACGCAACAGAATAGAATAATTAGAACATCTAGGTGTAGTTATCATGTGATTCAATTCTTCTATCGTGAGTTTCAACAAAATGGAGGTTATGAAAACTCGTCAAATCCCAACATCAGTCATATGAAAAATTCAATTAGCTTAAGTTTAAATCATGATACTGATGAAAATTTCTTTCTAATAATCACCTTACTGTGTCATAAACTTAAGGACTCAGCCTCTTAAACTCCATAGGACTACTCCTTATCTACTAAGATCGATAGATCCCATCTATGTGTGCACCCTTCTCCTATGATGAACCTAATGTAGCCAATATATACTATAAGGATCCAAATGGCTAGGAGACCATGTTTATGTATAATCTCACTGTGAGCAATCAAGGTACTATAGGTCAAAGAACTAGTCATACCACTATCGCATCGAAAAGATTACTGACGAGTGAGTAGACATCCATGTAATCTCTCGTATGATCACGCTCAGTACCGATATTCTCTAATAATCATCCGCACTCTTGTTCAGTATTTCTACACTGTAGACTAGAGACTTGTCTATCTCGAAGGAAGCGATGCATGTACTGATCTAATTAGATCAGTCACCATCTCCATGATGATCCATCGATTGAAAGTAATTTAAAAATTAATCATACATATCTCTAAGTCTCAACTCTTGAGAATATGCATCTTTAATTTATTAATTTTTAGGATGATTCTTGGATAAATTAAATAAGAATGGATAGAAAAATATCTATTTTATTGATAAATCAATAATTTAAGTATAAATATATATCCTAGAATTATTATAATGTATCTGCCATATTGGCTTCTAGGGTATACATCTAACAGAATCTACATATCAATTTGCTTGAAAATGTATACTGGATTACTAAATGACTAATTGGCTAAATATATCTCATCTAGTCATGTGCTATGTACTAATGAAGACTATATTCTAAAAACTATGTGTCAGTTTATCTACAGGTGTGATTGACTTGTGAAACAGTTTATTTGCTTAGTATGTCTTATCTAGTCATATAGTATATATCGATAAAATGCGAACTCTAAAAATAAGGTGGAAAGAGGATGTTATGCTTTTTTTAGTCATGAGATTGATGACTTTATTAGTAAGAAGAGTCTTTGACTTTTTGATTCCTTCTTTAGTATGGGCACTAGGTAAAATATGAAAAAAAATTGGAAGCCTGTGTTGTAATGGCCTAAAATAAGGGAAGCTTGCTTTCCTCCCTTATTTTCTTCCTTTTCTTTCCCTATCATCATGCCATCCATGGTAGCCAACAATAGAGGAGATCAAAGGCTTGCCTACCTTCTCAAATTGGTTGGACCTATCTGAAATTCAGCCCTCTATTTCTTTTCTTGCTCAACTCCCCCTTCCTCGTTTGTTATTGACAATCGAGGAGAGGAAAGAATTGTGCCACCTTTTCCTTTTCTTTCTCCTCGTTCCCTTAATCCCATGAGCAATGGACCCACTGACCACCAAACTTCCTTCATGAACCCTCATTTTTGGCTATACAAGAGTCCTTTCTCTGCTCTTCTCTAGCATCTCTCTTAGAAATCCCTTGTTGAGCCACATTTTATAGATTTTTCTTAGGAGTTTTCTTGGATTTCCCGTTGACCCAACCTTAGGATCATGCCAAAGTTGTGGTGAGGCTTGAATCTTTCTTCTTCCTTTAGAAGTATCTATCTCAAATCAACCATCAAAAGCTTGAGTAAGCCTCAATCAATTGTTGGATCTTAGGGATCAAGCTCTCTCTCTATTTCTAGATTGTTTCCTTATTTTATCATCCACCACTAGCTGCCAATTGTGGCTCAATTTGCCAACGATCATTACATCACCATGGGTCTCCATCAGAGATCACCACCATGTGGAGTGGTCAATATCAGAGTTTTTTTTTTCTCTGTTTTGCGAAAAGATTCCTCTATTATCTTGAGAAAGAAAGAGAGAGTTCTCTCTCTTCTCTCTCTTTCTATCTCCTATGTCTACCATTCTATCTCTTCTCTTTCTCTCTCTTTTTCTTGTCTCTTCAACTTTATTTTTCTCTCCCTCCCAACTCTCTCTTGCATCATCTGGTACTTGGATGATTGACATAGGGCCAACCACCATCTTTCTCATTCTCTTTATCTCTATCTATTTTCCTCTAACTTTCTCTTTACCTCTGTATCTTTCTTTTTTTCTCTCTAACTAGATTCATTATTTTTGTAGATCAAGACAAGTGCAGAGCACTAGATCTTGGAGGTATATCTGATTATAGGGATTGATTCCACCACGAAGGTAATTATTACTCAAATTTTTTATCACTATTCTTAGATTAGGGAATAGATGGCATTAATAGGACTAGGTTAGGTTAGGGCTGGCCACTCAGGATCATAATAAAAAAAGCTAGGAAAGAGTGAGAACAATTGAATACAATGATTGAAAGTTTTATCTTTTATCTAGATATATTGATCATTTTGAATATATGTACACTTTATATTGCCTAACATGTCTTAAATTATAAATTAAAATTTTAAATTATGATCTTTGAGTTTTTTTGCATATTAATATGTTTCATTAAATAACAATAGAAGTGACTTATTAGGCTTTTAGCTCATTTTTATTTTTTTTGCCCTTTTCAGATGCTAATATTTAATACGGATGGGATCATGGGCAGTGAATGAAAGGATTAAGACCTAGAAATGTTTCTTTTTAAAATAAATATCATGTAACTAACATGAAAAGAGTTTGAAAATAATGTTGGACTAGTTTATCAAATTGAATGTTTGAGTATCCTAGTTTACTTTTGTCGATACTACATGAATTTTTTTCTCAGGTCATTCATGTTCTATTGGTAAAATCCTACAGGATATACAGTCATCTATCACGTGCTTGCTTCTATTGGTGGGACAGGACATGATAGATTTTATGGTATCAAATCTTACACTTTAAATCATTAGGGTGTAGACTATGTAATGAGAGTAGGTAGAGTGTTTGGATATGAAGGGACACCTTGAAATAATATTTTTTGGGCAAAAAGAAAAATGTCTTAATATGTAATAAAAATTATAATTAATTAATAACTTTGAATATAATTTTTTTATGGATGTAGGTTGAGATGGCCGCAATCAAGACCAATTGGAAAGTGGGTGACCTTATCAAGGATCCTGAGCAGCTAACACTTGTTGCACTATGGGTGCTACCGGAGCAGGGCATGCACCTCACGCCTCTTTTACCTCGAGGATAATTAATGGCCCATCAATAGAAGAGAAGAGGAGGCAGAATATTAACTCCACCTACCATCAAGATGACACCCCGATCAGTGCTAACAATAGATAGGAAGTTGGTGGATGTTTGGGAAACCAAGGTGAAATGGCCAACATTGTTTGAGCCCCGACTAATCTTGTATAGCAGATACAGCCAAGAACTAGGTTGGGCAATCATAGAGAAAAGCATCTCAAAGTTCAAGAAAATGGCACCACCAATATTTTGAGGGATCTCTTGAACTTTCAAAGGCATTGAAATGGCTAAAAGAGATGAGCAAAACCTTCACTGACATTGACTACACAGATCAAGAGAAGGCTAACTTTGCAGCTTACCAACTATAAGACAAAGCTTAAGAGTTGTGGGAAGCTATGAAAAGGCAGCATGAAAATGATTCATAGCCAGTCACCTTAGATATATTTTATCAAGGGTTTCTAGTCACATATTACCCCAAAAGCCTCCAATAATAGAAGAAGGAATTTATAAAGTTGACCTAAGGACACATGATGGTTGCCCAATATGAGGCCAAATATATAGAATTATCTCATTTCGCTCCTGATATGATAAATACTGATGCTTGTAAAGCATGATAATTTGAGAAAAAACTAAGACCAGAGATTACGGCTAGTGTACAACCGAAGGAGTTGACTACTTATAAGGAAATGGTCAACAAGACAAAAGTGGTGGAGCACGATGTAGAAAATATGGAGCCAACAAGAGACTGGAACATGAGAAAAAGATCCAAAGCTAGAGGGCGGCAAGCAAATGACCATACCAAGAGACAAGCACTGTTAAAAAGAGATGATAGGATCCAACTAAAGCAAAAGCATCAATGCATTAGGTGCAGAGGTAATTCTATGCGAAAAAAGATTGTTGTTGGTTCTCTAGGTAATGCTTTGAATGTGGCCACTGGGGCCATAAAGTTGTGGACTATCCTTAATGTAGAGGTGGATGGTATGGATAGACAACCTGAACTACTTCCAAGCCACCATCCTCTCAAGCTCCTTCAACTAGTTAGACTCCTTTGACCTAGACAGGATGCTTCCTCAAAGCAAGATCATAGGAGAAAGCAAAGATCTAGGATCTAGACCCGCATCTATACTCTAACTAAACAAGACACACAATTATCCAATGCAGTTGTGACAAGTAACCTCATCTCATTTATTGATGTTTATCTCATATATGAAATATCTTCATAGATTGATGCATTTTAAATAGACTAATAATAGTTATCCTCTCTTTAATTGTGATAGGTATCCTTAGAATATATACTATGTCTGTTTATACCCTGTTTGACCCTGGGGCTACCCGCTCTTTTGCTTTTTTTGAATTTGTCAGAAATATGGCATTGTCCCTATGCCTCTAGAATTTGAGATAAGTATTTCTACCCTAAATGGAGGTGTCAATGGAATTAGCATGGTCTGCAAGTCTCATATAGTGAGCATAGGAGGCAGGATCTCTTAATAGACCTAATGGTCTTAGGTATGAAGGACTTGATGTAATTTTAGGAATGGATTAGCTAGCAAACCATCATGCCTCAGTGGACTACTTTGAGAAGATGATGACTTTTCAAATTTCTGGACAAGCAGAGTTCAACTTCTATTGTAGCAAAGTAGATGCTTCTCTTTAGGTTATATCTTTCATGCAAGCTTCTCGAATGCTAAGGGATATGTAATGTATCTAGCTACTATGATCGATACTCAATCGAAAGAGCTCAAATTGGAGGATATTCCCATTATAAGGGTGTTTCTTAATGTTTTCCTAGATGATCTCCCCAAATTACCTCTAGATAGAGAAGTGGAGTTCTCCATTGATCTGGTACCTGGTGTTGGACATATCTCTAAGACTTCTTCCCAAATGGATCTAGCTGAATTGAAAGAACTAGAAGAATAACTCCAAGAGTTATTACACAAGGGCTTCATTAGGCTCAGTGTCTCACCATGAGGTGCCCCTATGCTTTTGTTAAGATGAAGAATGGTAGTATGTGCTTATGCATAGACTATAGAGAGCTAAACAAAGTGACAATCTGGAATCAATACCCTTTATCTAGGATTAATGATCTTTTAATCTAGATCTAAACAAAGTGCTCAAGTCTTCTCCAAGGTCGACCTTCAATCTGGATATCACCAATTATGGTTCAAGGCTCATAATGTGAGCAAGACCACCTTTTTGAACTAAATATGGGCATTATGAATTCCTAGTGATGCCATTTGAACTCATGAATGCCCCAGCAACATTCATGGATTTAACGAATCCCTTTTTAGACCACTATGTTTTAATGTTCATTGATGATATCCTAGTGTACTCCAAGATCCATGAAGAGCATGAAAGGTACCTGAGGATAATCTTGTAGACTATAAGGAGCAAAAGCTATATGCAAAGTTAAAGAAATAGAGTTTTGGTTGGAGGGCATCTCCTTCCTTGGTCATATAATCTCTAAGGTGGTTGTTTCAGTTGATCTAAAGAAGGTGGAGGCAATTATAAATTAGGACTGGTCGAACAATGTGGCCAAGCTTTGTAGCTTTCATAAGCTAGCTAGATATTATAAAAATTTTTTTGAAGGTTTCTCCCATATTGCAATGCCTCTGACTTGACTAACTCAAAAGGGAGCCAAATGTGATTGAACTGAGATCTTCCATGATTTAAAGAACTGCTTGATGACATCTCCTATTCTCACTTTGCCTTCTAGATCGATAGATTCACCATTTATAGTGATGCTTCCAAGAAGGGCTTGGATTGTACATTGATGCAAAATGAGAAGGTTGTGGCTTATGCCTCAAGACAGCTAAAAATATATAAGTGAAATTATCCGATCCATAAGTTGGAGTTAGCAATAGTAATTTTTGCTGTGAAAAGTTGGAGGCACTACTCATACATGGAACCTTGTCAAGTATTCACTGATCATAAGAACCTCAAGTATATTTATCATGCTCCAAATCCAACACCTGGTTCGACCATGTGACACAGCCACACAACTCCTAAAGCCATGCACTAGAGATCATATAAGGCCTTAAGATTCGATACAATCTTAATATCTATAAATTATAATGATTAATTTCATAATAACTAGCAAAATTTACATCATTATTGTTGGTGCAAAAATCCGCTAGCGTCGGAGAAGCTGGAGTCGCGGTCGCCGTCGGGACCTGCAAAAGAAGTCTTAACCGGAGGTGGGGTTGCTCCGGCAAGACCCTCCGATGCTCAAGTCAGTTCTCTGCCCCAACAAGAATGGAGTGCTCGAACGAAAATTTTAGCAGAGTTTTTAGGTAAAAATGAGAGCTTAGAGAATAACGTATCTGGGATCCTCCTTTTATAGGCGAAGGGGGCAACAAACTGATGGCGATGTCTGTAACCGTCCGGTAGTGAGCCGCTCAGAGTTAGAAAGAATTTGTTGAGGAGAGTAGTGGAGTGGACCCGTGGCTATCATCGGAGCGAGCCACGTGGAGTCTGTCACGGAGAGCGGAGCGGCGTCCGTTGTCGCGACTTGCCAGAGAATGGGAGAATCGTGCGGTATCCATCACAGGAAGTGGAGCAGGATCGTGGCCATTATTAGGTCCTGCCAGGAGTAATAGAGCTGCGTAGGGTCCGCCGCAGGGAGTGGAGCAGAATCGTGGCCATTATTATGGCTTGCCTGAGGGTCCAAACTTGTCGGTCGAAGTTCGATTGGAGTCGGTAGCTGGGGACGGAGCCCGGCTCCCATAGGAGTCCGATCGAAGTCAACCTGTAATCAAGGTCAGGGACGAAGTCCGTCTCCCGTAGGAGTCCGGACGGAGTTTACTTGTAAGTGAAGTCGCGGGCGGAGCTCGGCCCCCGTAGGAGTCCGGGTGAAGCCTTCCAGCAGTTGATGTTGGGGATGAAGTCGGCTCCCGTAGGAATCCGGACGGAGTCTTCCCACAGTCGAGCTGGGGACGGAGCCCGGCTCCCATAGGAGTCCGGTCGAAGTCCACCTGCAATCAAGGTCAGGGATAAAGTCCGGCTCTCGTAGGAGTCTGGACGGAGTTTACCTGTAAGTGAAGTCATGGGCGGAGCTTGGCTCCCGTAGGAGTCCGGGCGAAGCCTTCCAGCAGTAGAGGTTGGGGATGAAGTCCGGCTCCCGTAGGAGTCCGGACTGAGTCTGCCTGTAGCTGGAGTCGGAGATGGGATCTGGCTCCCATAGGAGTTCGATCGAAGCCCATCTGCAATCAAGGTCAGGAAAAAAGTCCGACTCCCGTAGGAGTCCGGACGGAGTTTACCTGTGAGTGAAGTCATGGACGGAGCTCGGCTCCCGTAGGAGTCCGGGCGAAGCCTTCCAACAGTAGAGGTTGGGGACGAAGTCTGGCTCTCGTAGGAATCCGGACGGAGTCTTCTCGCAGCCGCAGCTGGGGACGGAGCCCGGCTCCCATAGGAGTTCGATCGAAGTCCACCTGCAATCAAGGTCAGAGACAAAGTCCGGCTCCCGTAGGAGTCAGGATGGAGTTTACCTGTAAGTGAAGTCATGGGCGGAGCTCGGCTCCCGTAGGAGTCCGGGCGAAGCCTTCCAGCAGTAGAGGTTGGGGACGAAGTCTGGCTCCCGTAGGAGTCCGGACTGAGTCTGCCTGTAGCTGGAGTCGAGACGGGATCTGGCTCCCGTAGGAGTCCGGTCGAAGCCCACCTGCAATCAAGGTCAGGGACAAAGTCCGCTCCCGTAGGAGTCCGGATGGAGTTTACCTGTGAGTGAAGTCATGGGCGGAGCTCGGCTCCCATAGGAGTCCGGGCGAAGCCTTCCAGCAGTAGAGGTTGGGGATGAAGTCCGGCTCCCGTAGGAGTCCGGACTGAGTCTGCCTGTAGCTGGAGTCGGAGATGGGATCTGGCTCCCGTAGGAGTCCGATCGAAGCCCACCTACAATCAAGGTCAGGGACAAAGTCCGGCTCCCGTAGGAGTCCGAACGGAGTTTACCTGTGAGTGAAGTCGTGGGTGGAGCTTGGCTCCCGTAGGAGTCGGGCGAAGCCTTCCAGCAGTAGAGGTTAGGGACGAAGTTGGCTCCCGTAGGAGTCCGGACTGAGTCTGCCTGCAGCTGAAGCCGTGGACGAGGTCCGGCTCCCGTAGGAGTCAGATGGAGTTTACCTGCAATTAGAGTCAGGGACGAAGTCCGGCTCCCATAGGAGCCCGGACGTCACGAAGAATCCGGTCGGCACTGGCGGGGTCCTGCTCGCCGACAAAACTTGAGAGTGTGGCGGAGGCTCAGCCGTCTGGGAGGTTTGAAGAGACGTTGCCGGAGGTCGAAAGTCAGTTGGATTCCCGGAGGGTCGCTCCCATCACGAACTTTGGCTGGGGGGCATTTTATACCCAACAATTATAAATTTAATTTCTTCAATCATCCGATCAGATATCAATGATGCTCTATCTATTTATCCGTTTCTCCATGAATCCAAATCATAGCCAATCATGAACATCCTATAACTCAAAAAAAGAAAGAAAAAAAGGAGGTTATGAGCTTTACAGTCCAGTAAGAATCCTATCACACATACACCAATATTATAATATATTTTTAAAAAATGAATGATCAATTAACAAAGAGAAGTCATAAGTCATAAAATCTTATGTCAGATGAGCATTATAACTCAACAATTATATAAATATATATCACAAATCATATATTATCATAAATCCATCATAGATATTATAGATATGTTCATACAATTTATCATTTATGTTTCATTAATATTTTTTCAAATCAATTATCACCTTTTAGTTTAGACTAATCATGGTTATGTTTTGGTCCAAAACTACCAAACCATAAATCATGCTTTAGCTTATGGTGGCAATCCATAATAACTGCACTTCAGTCTGAAGTAGCAAACCATAAAACTGCACTTCGATTCATAGTGGCAAATCAGAATATCCACACTTCAATCCATGATGGCAAATTAAGATATCAATACTTCAATCCACAATTGCAAATCAGGGTATAATGGTTCACCTATAACTAGCAATCCAGGATGTCATGATTCGGCTCATGATCAGCAATCTATATTATGGCTCGTCCAAATCCTCTTACATATTCAACATTTCTTTCAATAATTTGTATTACATCTTTGTTCAATTTTAAAATATCAGATATCTTGTTTCCAACAATCAAAAAATTAAGTCAACATGGGATACATATATAATATAGAATCATATATCCAAATAAAACTAAAATTATTATGCATGATATAAAAACATACATACACATGATAATGTAAAGAGATTCTTATCTCTACCAGTCTCAGACTCAAGTATAGCTATTGGTCAACTCTTCGATCTACGAACTTGAGATCAATGTATTTTCACTTGATACCTTGTACAAATAATTGCACCTATACATAATCAAGATCAAACAAAAAAATCATAGATGATTATGGATAATAGAAAATCATGGTAAACAATCTTAATAATATAGGTCCAAGACTCCTCGCAGGATTAACTAGTCAATCTGAACATATCTAAATATCTGGACCCTCTATTAGTCTGTAAGATTTCTAGAGAGAAATCTATGAAGAAAGAAAAAAAATTCTAAAGAGAGAAAGTAGCGAAAAAAACTCATAGAGAGAGAAAGTGGGGAGAGGGAAGAGAGGGAAGCTCCCTCTTTCTTTTCTTTTTCTTTTCTTCTTTCTTTTTTTCTTTTCTTTTTTATTTTTCTCTTCTCTTTCTTCTCTCATTTTTTTCTTCATGAAAAGAGGGGAAGAAATTAAAAAAAAAAATAAAGAGCTCCCCTTCCCAAGGTGGCGACCTTTGTCGATGTAGACCCCAGTGGCTCCAACCTTCGATAGCCCTAGGATGACCAACAACGACGGCCGATGCAATGAAAGAAGAGAAAAAGATGAAAACAAGGGAAGGCATTCACTATGAAATCTGATGATCTCCAACCTTAATCACAAGCAATAGAGATAACTTAGAAATCAAAATGTAGAGGAGGAGAAGAAGAAGAAGTGGTCCTTACCTTGTCTTCGATAAAAAATAGATGGTGAATCATCGAGGGACATCTATGGAATCCAAGAAAAATCAAAGCATTCTCATCGATGATGAATGTGGTTTTGAGGTATGATAAATAAAAGGAGGAGGAGCCCTTTTTATAGATTAAAACCCATGCCCTAACTTTCCTCTTTCCAACTGGAATCAAAAAAGAGGACTCTCATTAAGAGTCTTCCTTCCCTTGCTCACATGCACAGCATGTGAGCCCTTTTTTTTCCTTTTTTTGTCATTGCTTTAAGATTCTTGCTGGAGATAAAAATTTGGATCCTTACATTCTTCCTCCTTAAAATAATTTTGTACTCAGAATTTGTATACTGTAAAGTCAATAACCTTAAGGATACCAAATTCTTATCTTCTCATCAAGCTCATAGATAGCTTTCTTCGCTCGAAAAGAAATTTCAATCTTCTAGCATAATAACCTCCAAATTAGAATAAATACTTTTAATCAAATTTAAATAATTTAAATCACTACACTTTTGCTGTGCACTCTAATATAAATCTACCAAATTTCTCAGGTTTGCTAAATATTTTTTTTTGAACCAATAAAATCATAAATTGTCAATTCCTTAAATTACAACCCAAGACACAAATTATCTATCCAAACCCTATGAATCACCTCTATCATAATCCCTAGTGATCATAACCCTAAGTTTCGATATTCTTTATATCATGGTCTTACAATAAAATCAAAGCCATAAATAGAATCATATATATATATATAGACACATATACATTTACATACAAGATTCATATATGATTTTGCTTATAGGTTCAATGCTCAAAAATATTTCTCTTTCATATGATGCAATTCTTTCTTAAACCACATCCTAAACAACTTCATTCTAATAAATTCAAAAATTATAATAATCAAATAATTAACATCAAAATTAGAAGAGTCATCATGATCTTCACCCCTATCAAGTTTAGAATTTTAAAATTATCTAAATAACAATTGAATAAGTACATCCAGCACAACATAATATATCAATATATCCTATTTTATTCTAGGATCAACATCTCTTATACTTAGGTATGATCCTACTTATTGCACGTAAGACATAACTCATCCAGTTCTATTATGTATGTCATATGCCACTTATACATGAATTTCATCATAATACCTAATGATCCAAAATTAAACTCTAAATTCTTTCTACTACTTCTATCATATCTCTAGTGATCAAAATCTTATACTTAGATACCACTTAAATCATAGTTCCTAGGGATCATAACCTAAACTCTAATACCACTCTATCATATCCCAAATCCAACACCTAGTTCGATTAGATGACATGGCCACATGAACCCCAAAATGATGTCTTAGAAATTATATAAGACCTTAAGACCTGATACAATCTCAATATCCATAAATTATAATGATCTAATTTCATAACAACCAACAAAATTTGCACAATTACAAATTTAATTTCTTCAATTATTAGATTAAGTATCAATGATGCTCTATTTATTCATCCATTCTCTCATAAATCTAAACTATAGCCAATCATAAACATCCTGCAAATCCAAAAAGGAAAAGAAAGAATACGGTTGTGAGCTTTACATCCCAATAGGAACCCCATCATAGATATATCAATATAATAATATAATTTAAAATAATAAATAAGCAATTATCAAAGAAAAATCATATCATAAAATCTCATGTCAAGTGAGCATTACAACTCAACAATTATATAAATATATATCACAAATTATCTATATTGTCCCAAGGATTGATTTTGATGAGCACAAAATATTTGAGAGGGGTACTAATAATTTGTATCTTTGGAGATATTTTAAAAGTTAATTTCAAGAGATGCATGAAATTTTTGATTTATAAAAATATTTGGAGATGGCCAAAGTAGCAAATTCATCAAGTTGGAGATGTAATTGAAGTTTTTTAGAAGTCTCAAGATCATTTAAGTTGATATCAAATCATTTGGAGGTAATTTTAAAGTTTTTAAAAGCATAAAATTGAAGAAAAACATGCTTAAGCAAAAAAGGATGACCCTTAGGTCGACTCCTTCTAAATGGCATGCCAGTATGCAGGATTTCTGGAGTGGCACACAAAAAAGAGCGACCCCTGGGATATCTCATGTGAAAAGAGGTGACCCCTAGGTCATCCCCTGCTATTCTGCAGGCTCAAATGGAGTGTAAAAATTTTGTGGGTGAAAAGGGGTGACCTAGAGGGTGACACTTTTTTAGGGGTCGACCTAAGGGGCGCCCACTGTGATGAAAAAATCTACAACGGCTAGTTTTCAGCCCGATTTTGGTGCATTAAATACTTTCTAAATGCTCTCCAACAGCTCTAAATGGCTAGTAAACCCTCTTCAGTATTGATTGAAGATATAAAGACATTCAAAAGAGAAAAAAATCAAGACTTATCAAGAGAGAAAAGTATTTAAATGAGTTTTCAATTTTAAGTGAAAAAGAATATTTCAATTCAAGTTTAACCTTTCCTCCAAGGCTCATTCAACTCTCCAATCATTCAGAGGATGTCCATTAAAGCTTCTTCTTAGTTGTATAAAGTGCCTTCATTGATTTATTATGCTCATTAAGGAGTTTTGTGTACTTAACATTGTAAAATTATTCTTTTTTCCTTATTCTTATTTGTTCAAGTTTTGATAGGGTTCCAAAACTTCAAAAAAATTAAACCAAACTTTGAATCAAAGTTTGTAGGATTGACTTATATCTAAAAAATAAATTTCTAGCTTGGGTAAGCTAGGATCGGAGGCATCCAACATTATATTCATTTGAATATATTTAGTGGATTAAAATTTTTAAGTAGAAACTTGGAGAGTAGATGTAGGTGCTAGGTTGGCATCAAAACACTATCAACCCTCTTGTTTGTATTGCTTTCTCTCTCTATATTTGCTCTATTGTGTTGTCTCTTTCCCTTTCAATTAAGCTCTTGCACATTACTGACTTCACCTACTCTATTTCACTTAAAATATCAAAAGCATATCTTGTAATTCTATTTTTTACTTATATTTTTTTAAGAACCTAATTCACTCCCCCCCTCTTGGGTTGCATAGCGGGCAATAAGTGATATTAAAGCTCAGTGCTCTAGCCCTTTCTTGATTTCACCATTAAGAGTAAAAGATTTATGGCAACTCAAGTTGACACTTCACTTACTGAGGGGCAATCCATAAATCACCTCCACTTTTTAATGGATCAAATTATACTTATTGAAAAGTTTCAATGAAGACTTTATTCAAGCTCTTAACTATGATATATGGAGTATCATAGTGAATAGACCTCACTCACCACAAAACTAATTGATGGGAAGGATATATATTTTTAAATCTGAAAATAAGTGGGATGAGGTTGACAAGAAGATGGCTCAGCTCAATACAAAAGTCATAAATATTTTATACTGTGCACTAGATATAAATAAGTTTAATAGAATTTTAACATATAATTCAGCTAAAAAAATATGAGATAGACTAGAGATAACTCATGAAGGTATATATCAGATCAAAGAGTCAAAAATTAACATGCTTGTCCATAAATATGAGCTCTTTAAAATGAAATCTGATGAGTCTATTATCCAAATATTTATATGTTTCACTGATATCATTAATGGACTTAAGAGTCTTCATAAGTCTTATTTTAATAGTAATCTTGTGAGAAAGGTGCTTAGGTCTCTACCAAAAATATGGGAGGTGAAGGTCACGATGATTCAAGAGGTAAAGGATCTAAATGTCTTATCTTTGAAGGAGCTTCTCAAATCGTTTATGACACATAAACTCACCATGAGACAGCACAATGAAGAAGAGACCAAGAAGAAAAAGACTATTACTCTTAAATCCACAGCTCAGGAAGAGAAAGAATTGGACCAATCAAAAAATGATGATGAAGATGAAAAACTTGCACTCGTCACTCAAAAATTCAAGAGGTTCATGAAGAAAAGGAGGTAAGGAGTAAGAAGAAGACCATTAACCAAGGAAGAGATAAGCAAAAAGAAAGACAAAGAGCAGCCCCTTATATGTTATAAGTATAAGAAATTGGGGTACTTTAGATCCAAATATTCTCAACTCAAGAAGACCCCTAAAAAATTCAAAAAAAAAACCATGATAGTAACTTGGAGTGATAGCGATGAGCCAAGCTCCGATGATGAGATTGATAAAGAAGTAAATCTTTATCTCATGGCACATGAAAATGAAGTAACTTTGAACCTTCCAATGAATTTACTTTTGATAAATTGCAAGAGACTTTCTATGACCTATTAGATGATCTAAAGAATTTAGGATTAAAGAACAAAGAATTGAAAATATAAAATCAGTGTTTACTCAAAGAAAAAGAAGCTATTTCAGTTGAAAATAAAAATTTAACCAAAAAGAATCAAAACTTCAAAATGGAAGTGAATAAACTAAAATCAATTGTAAATAAGTTCACTTTAAGTTCAGTTAAACTTTAAATGATTTTTGAAAATCAAAAAATGGTGTATAATAAAGTCTGTCTTGAATAAATTCCACTAAAGAAATAAAAATTTTTGAAAAATATTTTTGTTAATTCATCAAATGATAAGCTTTCAAATGTATCTTATTTCAAATGTGAAAAAGTAGGACATAAATCATATACATATTTTCTAGTAGATTTGATAGTTCAAATGTAAAAAAAATATGAGTTCCAAAAAGAACTATTATGACTAACCAAAAAGGATCCAAAAAAATTTGGGTATCTAAAGTTAAAAATTGATTTTTTGTATAGATATGTCTTGCATCCTGTAGATCGAAATGAAAGTGATATTTTGATAGTGGATGCTCAAGACACATGATAGGTGATGAATCCCAATTCATCACACTGGATGTAAAGGATGGAGGGATGGTTACCTTTAGATTTAATAACAAAGGAAAGTTCATTAGATTAAGTAACATTGGTATCACTCCCTCTATATTTATTGAAAATATTTTATTGGTAGATGGTCTCAAGCTTAATATTTTAAGTATTAGTCAACTTTGTCACAAGGATTTTAAAGTTACTTTTGAATCCTTTATGTGCATTATAACTAGTCTCCACAACGATGACATGAGATTCATCAGAAATAGGCATGGTAATATTTATATGATAGATTTGAATGATTTTTTCATGCTAAACTTGTAATGTCTAGTAGCCATGAATGCCAAAATTAATGAGATAAGTTAGCTTTGGCACAGTAGACCTGCACACATAAGTATGCATTCTCTTTTTAAGCTCATCAAAAAGGATTTGGTTGTTAGTTTACCTAAACTAAATTTTGAAAAGGATAAAATTTATGATGCATGGCAACTAGGCAAACAAACTAGAGTTTCATTCAAATCTAAAAATATCGTTTCAACTTCTAGGCTATTGAAATTATTGCATATGGATTTGTTTGGACCCACTAGAACTACAAGCTTAGGTGGAAAAGATATGATTTTGTTATTATCAATGATTTTTCTCAATTTACATGGATTTTATTTTTGATGCATAAGGATGAATCTTTTTTGACTTTTATTAAGTTTTATCAAAAAGTTTCAAATGAAAAAGATCTTTCAATTCTTAAAATTCGTAGTGATCATGGCACCAAGTTTGAAAATCAAGATTTTAAAAAATTTTATGATGAAGAAGGTATTGATCATAACTTTTGTACACGTAAGATATCCCAACAAAATAGAGTAGTAGAAAGAAAGAATAGAACTCTTAAAGAAATGACACGTATTATGCTATGTGAAAGCAATCTTTCAAAGTATTTTTGGATAGAGGTAATTAATATAGCATGTTATATTTTAAACCATACTTTAATTAGATTAATTTTAAAAAAAATACCTTATGAACTTTGGAAAGAAAAAAAATCCAACATTGTATATTTTTATCTTTTTGATTGCTGGTGTTTTGTTTTAAATAATGATAAAGATAAGTTAGAAAATTTGATACTAAATCTGATGAAGCTATTTCTCTTGGTTAGTCTACTTCTAGTAAAGTATTTAGAGTTTTTAATAAAAAAATCTTAGTTGTAGAAGAATCGATGCATGTTATTTTTGATGAAACTAATGATCTTCCATCAAGGAAGAAAAAACTTGTTAATAATATAGATCAAATTGAAGGAGTAAGATCATATGGGATAATCATCCCAAAAACTTAAATTAATGATCTTACATATGGGATAAACACTAGATCTTCTTTTAGAGATGTTAATAGTTACTTTGCTTTTGTCTATCATTTTGAATCAAAAACCATTGATGAAGTCGTAAAAGACGATAATTGCTTTCATGCAATGCAAGAAGAACTTAATCAATTTGAAAGAAATAATATATGGATCTTAGTAGGTAGACCTAAAGATTATCCCATAATTGGAACTACATGGGTGTTTAGAAATAAATTGAATGAAAATAAAAATATCATTAGAAACAAAGCAAGATTAGTAGCTAAAGAGTATAATCAACAAGAAATTAATTTTGATGAGATTTTTGCACCTATAGTTAGACTAAAAGCTACATGACTCTTACTTGCCTATGCTTGTTTCATGAACTTTAAATTATTTCAAATAGATATCAAAAATACTTTTCTAAATGATTTTATTGCTAAAGAGGTATATGTAGAGCAGCCCTTCGATTTTAAAAATCATGCTTTCTCAAATCATATTTTCAAATTAAATAAGACTTTATATGGTTTGAAATAAGTACCTAGACCATGATATGAAAGACTTAATAAATTTTTGCTAGAAAATAATTCTTTTAAGAGAAAAAGTAGATACTACTCTTTTCATAAAAAAAATTTGATAATATTCTTGTTATACAAATATATATTGATGATATTATATTTGGGTCTACTAATAAAATTTTATGTCAAAATTTTTTCAAGCTCATACAGGGAGAGTTCGAGATGAACATGATTGAAAAATTTATATTTTTTTTCGGACTCCAAATTAAACAAACAAAAGAAGGGATAACCATTTGCCAAAGCAAGTATATAAGAGAGCTATTAAAAAAATTTGGAATGGAGACCTCTAAGAGCATTGGCACACCCATGAGCCCTTCATGCAAACTAGATAAGGATGAGAATGGTAAAAGTATTGATTTAAAGCTTTATAGAGATATGATAGGATCTTTACTATATCTTACTGCTAGTAGGTCTGATATCATGTTTAGTATTTATATGTGTATAAGATTTTAATATGATCCCAAAAAATTACACCTAAATGCTATTAAAAGAATCTTAAAATATTTAAAAGATACTCAAACTTTAGGCTTATGATTTTTCAAACAATCATTTATAGACTTAATAGGATATTCAAATGCAAACTTTGTTGAATATAAATTAGACAGAAAAAGTACTAGTAAAATTTATCAATTTTTTGGACTAAACTTAATCTTATGTTTAGCAAAAAGCAAAATTTTATGGCATTGTCTATGGCCGAGACTGAATACATTACAGTCGAAAGTTGTTATGCTCAAATCTTATGGATTAAGCAATAACTCGAAGACTTTAGCATGAAACTTAATAATATTTTCATAAGATATGATAATACTAGTGTAATTAATCTAATCAAAAATTTTATACAACATTCAAGATCCAAACACATAAAATTAGACATCATTTTATTAGAGAATATGTTTAAAATAATGATGTAATGCTTGAATTTGTTTGTTTTGAAAAATAATTAGCTGATATTTTTATAAAATCATTAAGTGAAGATAGATTTTATGAAATTAGAAGAGAACTAAAAATTTTAGATCCTTATGGTTAGTATTATTTCTTTGATCTCATTAGATTTTTCTTTCAATTCTTTTAGATATATTGATGTAATCACTTCTTATAATTATTTTTTGAAAATCAATAAAAATATGGCTTCTTTTTGAAAATTGAGGATGCTTAATGATTGTTAGTTGTTTGATATTTATATTTATTTGCTTGATGTATTATAGCTCTATTTATAAATCTAAGGAGGAGAAAAATGTAAAGCTCATTCTCTTAAAATCAACTACTTATACATAATTTGAAAGAAAAAGAGGGAGGTTTAAAAAAAATAAATTTTTTAATATTTATTATAAAAAATAAAAAGAGAATATATTATTGAAAATATTAAAAGAGAAATCTTCTTTGTAACTAAATTGAAGAAATTATTTTGAAAGTTAATAAAAATAAAAATTATTGATGATCATTTATCTTGATCTATTTGTATACTCTTGTTATTCTATTCATTTGATATATTTTTGAAAAATTATTATTATACTTAAAAAAAATTATTGATGAATATTTATATTTTGATTAGAGTAATCATGATTTTTGTTATTGGACTTATTCATTCATACTTTGCATGATTTGATTCTATCATCATTTTTGATAATGTATTAGTATCAAGTTGAATTTGAAACATATTTTTATATTCCATTATGATTGATCATTTTTTTAAATAAATTTAAAATTTGCTCTTCTTAAATCTTCAAGTGGTATCAAGAAAAATTTTTAAGCAAGTAATTATTTGAGTTGATTCTCAAAATAATTGGTATGAGGATGATTATTTTCACAATCGATATCAAAAAGATTCTTTTTAAGAAAATTTTCATACTTGGTATCAAACAACTCATTCTTGCCTTGCATTATATTGCTTTATCTTTGAAAAAAAATAATTTTAGTCTCAAATATATTTGGCATTGATACATTCTTGATATGATACTATTTGAGATAATTTCGAAGAATTCATAATTTTTTTGAATTTAATAGAATGATACCTCTTAAAGAAAAGAAAGAGATGTCTTTTGAAAAGGTTAAACATATCTTATGCTTGCTTTTAATGCTTTAAAATTTTGAGTTTTGAATAAGCTCTATCTTTCTTAAATTTTTTTTTCTGAATTTGAGAAGTATTTTTGAATCTATACTTTTGAAGAGAGAGAGAAGTCTTTTTCTAAATTTAAAAGTTAAACTCAAGTTTAATTTTTCAAGGAGAGAACTCAAATCAAATTTTAAAAATTGAATATCTTAATTTTTGAGTCTTTATTTGATTTTGATGATTCATTTTTTTAAAAATCCTTGAGCTTTTTGATGCTACCAAAAAGAGGGACAAGATGTGTGATAAGTATGTGCTTGAGATGCTCCTAAATTGATTAATATACTCATGTTATTGCTCCTAAATTGATTGATATACTCATATGTTTACTTTCTTGAAATGATCATATCAAATGAGTATACGTACTTGTATGAAAATTGGTATCAAATACCTAAAATCTGAATTTAGGATAAATTGAAACATTCATAAAGTATATATTCACATGTATTTATTTGATCTCTTCATGATTCATTTTGGCAAAAAAAAAAAATTGAAACGCATTATGGGTATGGTTATGTGATCCTTATTGCATATTTATAGATGTGGATATGGATGCTATATTTTGTAGTATGGATGTTGACTACTTTTGTGACATATTTTTTATTTATGTATAATCTTTTTTATAGTATTTGAATGTATCCTTGCTGAACTTATGTATCTCTAAACTAATGTGAACTCAATGTAGTAGTTTGGTTAAAATTTATGAAATGTTAACTAAAAGTCTTACTTTATGGTAAATGCAAAATGTGACTATTGTTGGTACTATATCTTATGTATTACGTTTTGGTGCCTTTTGCTATGGATTTTTTTGTTTACTATGCAGCATGTTTTATAATCTTAAAATAGATAGGGGAGTAGATTTTAACCAAGAATGTAAATTCTTTTTACCTATATTGATGATGTCAAAAAAGGAGAGTGTTTTGAATGCAACATGGTATAAGCAAAAGTGAAAAATGCTGAACTGTCCTAACAAAAGTGAGCCAAAATAAAAAATACTGAATTTTCAAACTTGCATACATGCAGCCAAAGTGATCTAAAGTGATGATGTTAAATTTTTTATGAAAACTACTGAATTTTCTATGAAACATGCAGAATGCTGAATTTTCTATGAAAAATACTAAATGGTGGCTATTATATGCTGAAATTCTCTAAACCATATGCATGAAATATAACCAGAAGTGAATGCCTTTACAAGATGTATTGAAGTAATCACTTACACATATTTTCTTGAGCTCCTTCATTTTAATGGCATCTCCCTTTTTCAATGTTAAATTTACTTCATCTTGCTTATACTCAAATATTTTATCATCATTAAAAAAGAGGAGATTGTTACCTCAAGAATTGATTTTGATGAGCACAAAATATTTGAGAGGGGTACTAATGATTTGTATCTTTAGAGATGTTGAAAAAATTAATTTCAAGAAATGCATGAAATTTTTTATTTATAAAAATATTTGGACATGGCCAAAGTAGCAAATTCATCGAGTTAGAGATGTAATTGAAGTTTTTCAGAAGCCTCAATATCATTCAAGTTGATATCAAATCATTTGAAGATAATTTCAAAATTTTGAAAAATCTAAAATTAAAGAAAAGCAAGCTTAGGTAAAAAGGGGTGACCTCTAGGTCGACCCCTTTTGAATGACATACCGGCACATAAGATTTTTGGAGTGGCACGCAAAAAAGGGCAACCCTTAGGACATCCCATGTGAAAAGGGACGACCTCTAGGTCATCCCTGCTATTCCGCAGCCCAAAACAGAGCGTAGAAATTTTCTGGGTGAAAAGAGGCGATCCTTTTCCAAGAGTCGACCTAAGGGGTGCCTCCTGCGATGGAAAAATCACTAACAACTAGTTTTTAATCTGATTTGGTGCATTAAATGCTTTCTAAACCTTCTCCAACAGTTCTAAATGGCTAGTAAATTCTCTCCAGTATTGATCGAGGATATAAAGATATTCAAATGAGAAAAAAATCAAGACTTATCAAGAAAGAAAAGCATTCAAATGAGTTTTTAACTTTAAGTCAAAAAGAAACTTTCAATTCCAGTTCAACCACTCCTCTAAGGCTCATTCAACTCTCTAATCATTCAGAGGGTGTCCATTGAAGCTTCTTCTTAATTGTGTAAAATACTGCATTGATTTATTATGCTCATTAAGGAGCTTTATGTACTTAACTTTATAAAATCATTCTCTTTTTCTTGTTCTTGTTTGTTCAAATTTTGGTAGGATTCCAAAACTTGAAAAAGGTTAATCCAAACTTTGAATCAAAATTTGTAGGGTTGATTTATATCTGAAAAATAAGTTTCTAACTTGGATAAGCTAGGATCGGAGGCATCCGATGTTGTATTCATTTGAATATATTTAATAGATTGGAATTCTCAAATAGGAGTTTGAGGAGTGGATATAGGTGCAAGATTGGCATCAAACCATTATAAACCCTCTTGTTTGTGTTGCTTGCTCTTTCTATATTTACTCTATTATATTGTCTCTTTTTCTTTCAATTAAGCTCTTACACATTACTTACTTCACCCGCTTCACTTCACTTAAAATATCAAAAGCACTCTTGTAATTTTGTTTTTTACTTAAAATTTTTTAAAAATTTAATTCACCCCTCTTTTTGGGCAACAATCTATTATCACAAATTCATCATAAATATCACATGTATATTCATATGACTTATCATTTATTTTTCATAAATATTTTTTCAAATCTATCATCATCTTTCAATTTGGACTAATCATGGTCATGTTTCGGCTCGTGACTGGCAAACCATAAATCATGCTTCAGCCCCTGGTGGCAATCTATAATAACTGCATTTTGGCCCATAATGACACACCATAATAACTATGCTTCGACTCACAGTGGCAAATCAGAATATCTATGCCTTGTCTGTGATGGCAAAACCAAGATATTCATGCTTCGACCCATGATAGCAAACTAGGATGTCATAATTCGGCCCATGACTAATAACTAGGATGTCATAAATTGGCCCATGACTGTCAATCCACATCATGGCTAGTCTAAATCCTCTTCCATATTCAACAAATCTTTCAATAATTTATATTACATTCTTGTTCAATTTCAAAACATTAGATATTATGTTTCTAGTAATCAAAATAGTCAACATGTAATACATATATAATATAGAATCATATATCTAAATAAAAACAAAATCATTATACATGGTACAAAAACATACATACAGATGATGATGTAAAGAGATTCTTATCTCTATCGATCTTAGACTTAAGTATGGCTTTTGATCAATCCTTCAATCTACAAACTCGAGATCAAAGTATTTCTGCTCGATACCTTGTATAGATAATTGCACCTCTACATAATCAAGACCAAACATAAAAATTATAAATGATTATGTATAGTAGAAAATCATGGTAAATGATCCTAATACTATAGGTGCAAGACTCCCCACAGGGTTAACTGGTCAATCTGAACATACCTAAACATTTGGACCCTCCATTGGTCTATAAGATTTTTAGAGAGAAATTCATGAAGAGAGAGAAAATTTTAGAGAAAGAAAGTAGAGAGAAACTCATAGAGAGAAAGTGAAGAGAGAAGATAGAGAGAGGGAAGAGAGAGAAAACTTCATTTTTCTTTTCTTTTGATTTTTCTTTTCTTTTTTCTTTTTCTCCTCTCTTTCGTTTTCTCATTTTTTTCTTCATAGAAATAGGGGAAGAAACAAAAAAAATATAAAGCCACCACTTCGCATGGCGGCAACCCTTGTCAGTAGTAGACCCTAATGGCTCTAACCTTGGGCAACCCTAGCATGGCCAACAATGGTGGCTAGCACAATAGAAGAAGGGAAGAAGATGAAAATAGGGGAACAAATATTCACCATGAATTCCGATGATCTCCGACCTTAATCATGAGCAATAAAAATAACTTAGAAATCAAAAAGGAGAGAAGAAGAAGAAGTGGTCCTTACGTCATCTCCAACGAGAAATCGATGGTTAATCGCCAAGGGACATCGATGGAATCCAAGAAAAATCAAAGCATTCTTACCGGTGATGAATGAAGTTTTGAGGTGTGATGAATAGAGGAAGGAGGAGCCCTTTTATAGATCAAAACTCATACCCTAACTTCCCTCTTCCTTCCTTTGCTCATGTGCATAGTGTGTCAGCCCTTTTTTTCTTTTTTTTGTCATTGCTTTAAGATTCATGCAAGAGAGAAATATCTAGATCTTTACAATATTTTCATCCAAAAGGTACTGAATTTGGAATAGAGAAGATGGTTGGAATTATTGAAGGACTATGACTTGACTACCACTCAGGGAAGATAACATAGTAGCAGATGCTCTAAATAGAAAATCCTCAGACAACATAGTAGCTCTGATCACTTCACAGAAGTTTATCTTAAAAGAATTGGAGAGATTAGAAATTGAAGTGCGATCACACAACTCTAAATGTCAACTTTCTACCCTCACAGTGCACCTCACCTTGATTGAAAAGATTAAAGCTTCCCATAGAGAAGACTCATGCTTAGTGAAAATCAAAGGAGTAGACTTATGCCCAATCAAAGTTTAGGATCCATAAAGATGGCTTTTTAAGATTTGAAAATAGACTATATATCCAAAGAACCTAGCAGTAAAGCAGGTGATTCTAGAAAAGGCTCATAGCTCTACCCATGTAGTGCACCCTAGGGGTACGAAAATATATAGAGACTTGAGAGAGTATTTTTGGTGGTGCGAAATAAAAAGAGAAATTTCTCCATATATTGCCCAATATCTGATGTGTCAGCAAATTAAGATTGAGCACCAAAGACCACAGGACCACTGCAACTTCTTTCTATTCCAGTATGAAAATGGAAGCATATAACTATGGACTTTGTGTCAAGACTATCAAGGATCCTCAGAGATAATGATATTATTTGGATGATTGTAGATCAGATCATGAAGTCAGCATATTTCTTGCCCATTTGGATTGATTTCTCACTCGAAGGGCTCGCCAAGCTGTATATTGATAAGATTGTGAGACTCCATGATGCCCCTATATCTATAATATCTTATCAACATTTGAGGTTCATCTCTCAATTCTAGAAAAATTTGCATCGGGCCATAAGGACCAAGCTAGAATTCAGTGCAACATTTCATCCTCAAAAAAATAGCCAAACAAAGATGACAATTCAAATTCTAGAGGATATATTGAGAGCTTCTATGTTAGATTTTAAGGATTCTTGGGATGAATACACTTGCCTCTTATAGAGTTTGCTTATAATAACAGTGATTAGTCTAGCATCTAGATGGCTCCATTTGAAGTTATGTATGACCAAAATATAAATCTCTGATTTGTTGGAGATGTGAGAGAAAGAAATTTATTAGGTCTAGAGATTGGTCAATAAACAATGGATAGGATCCAGCTCATCCGAAAGAGGCTTCATATTGCTCAAAGTAAATAAAAGAATTATACTGATAATAGGAGGAGAAAACTAACTTTTCAAAGAGGAGATCATGTATTCTTCAATGTATCTTCTACTAAAGGTTTAATGAGGTTTGGAATTCAAGACAAATTAAATCCTAAAGATGTAGGCCCTTTCAGGATTTTAGATAAGATCGGAGAGGTGGCCTATCGCTTTGCTCTTCCATCAGCTTTGGCAAGGGTACATAATGTGTTCCATATCTTCATGATGAGAAGGTATGTGGTGGATCCTAATCATGCGGTGAGGTTCAAACTTCTGCAACTTAATGACAATATCTCTTATAAGGAGCAACCTATAAAAATTGTTGATAGAAAGGATTAAGTTTTGAGATGGCAAATGATACCATATGTGAAATTATAGTAGAGCAACCATATTGAGAAAGAGGCCACTTGAAAGCTTGAAGATGAGATGAGTTTTAGATATCTTCAGCTTTTTGAAGGCTCTGGTTTGTCTTAAGTTTCGAAAATAAAATTTTTTTAGAGGATTAGGATATAATGACCTAACATAGGTAGAGACTGGCTTTCCTCCTCTGTTTGGTTACTTTTCTTTTTCCATCATCATGCTATCTTCAGCAACCAAAAAGTAAAGGGATATCGGCAACCAACAAGCGAGGGGATTAGAGGCTTTGCTACCTTCCCATATAGGCTAGATCCGATTGAAATCTAGCCCTCTATTTCTTTTCTTGCTCGACCCTCCCTTTCTTATTTGTCATTGCCAATTGAGGAGCAAGGAATCATTCCCTTTCTTCCTCCTTTCCCGAGTCCCATGGGCAGTGAACTCATGACCACCAACCTTCCTTCTATATACTCATTTTTTGCTATAAAAGAGTCCATTTCCCCCTCTTCTCTAACCATGCTCTTGGAAACCTCTTGATTTGAGCTACAATTTTATAGATTTTTTCAAGGAGTTTTCTTGGGTTTTCTATTGATTTGATGGTGGGATCTCAATGGAGTTGAGGTGAGGCTTGAATCCTTTTACTTCTCTTAGTAATATCTCTCTCAAATCAATAATTAGAGACTTGATTAAGCCTCAATTGGTCACTGAACTTCAAGGAATAGGGTCTCCCTCATTTCTATATTGTTTTCTTGTTTTGCCATCCACCACTGGTCGCTGGCTATAGTTTAGTTTGCCAATGGTTGCTATCACTGCCATGTGCCACCACCAAGGATCACCACCATGTGGGGTAGTTGGCACTACAGCTCCTTCTTTTCTATTGTGAAGAGAGCGCTCCTCTATTTTTAAGAAAGGAGAGAGTTCTTTCTATTCACTCTCTTTCTCTCTCCTATCTTTATCTTGCTCTCTCTTTTTTTTTTTGATTTCTCACTCTCTCTCTTCCTCTCTTTATTCTCTCTCTAGCTTTATTTTCTTTTCTCTCCTCACTGTCTCTTGGATCCTTTGGCACTTGGATGATCAATATAGAATTGACTACCATCTTCTCGCTCTCTCTATCTCTTTATATGTCCCTCTAGCTTTCTTCCTCTCTCTCTCTATCTTTTTCTATTTCTCTAACCAGGTTTACTAGTTTTTTCAAATCAAAATGAGCGCGGAGCACTAGATCTTCTAGGCATATCGGATTATCGGGACCGATTCCAGAACTAAGATGATTGCTACTCCTTTCATAATTCTTAAATTAGAAAATAGATGGCATCAGAAGGACTAGGTTAGATTTGGGATATGCACCAAGATACTGATTGCTGACCAGTAGATATGGGATCTCGTCCTTGATGTAAATTTTCTTTAAGTGATAAAACTTCATGTGGGCCCCATGAATCTAAGAACCCTTTAGATGCTCGAGTTTCAAGTAATAATTTATATTGGTTTTAGATGTAAACTTAATCATTGATTGTATTTATCCAGACCATGCATAGTATTTTGTTGATAATTCTGCATCTTACAAGCTAACAGTAAGTACCCCATCCTAGTATTCAATTGTACGTGAATTAGTTCATATAATTTGACATATAAATATGAACTTAAGTATTAAAATTTAATAATAAATAACACCCATGCATATTATGTATACTCTATATAAGCAAACTTTATAATGTTGCATTAAGCATGAAATAAATTTCATGGACATGAACTACATTTTTTACTGCTTTATAATATTATTGGTTTTGTTGATTGTGGTATGTTTTCTCTAGTCTGATCACACAACTTAGGATGTAGTCTCTTTTTAAGCCTTTAATAGGGCTCACTGGTGCATGCTAGTTGTGGCATATTATAATCACTGGTATATGCAACCACAGGCATATTTTTTGTATGATTTTAGAGTAGCTTTGCATACTAATGGATGGCATATTATAGTTCAGATCTAGATTTTTTGAGTGTTGTCACAAGCCCCTCGTAGCCATAGTCAGAAAGGCTAGAGGAGAGTGGGAACAATTGAACACAAGATTGGAAGTTTTATCTTTTATCTAGATGTATTGATCATTTTGAACATATATATACTTTAGATTGCTCAACATGCTTTAAATTATAAATCAAAAATCTTATCTTATGATTTTTGAGTGTTGTGTATATTACACTTAATCAAATAATGATAGAGATAACTTAATAGATTTTTACCTCATTTATGTTTTCTTTGCTCTTTGTAGATGCCAACATTTAGCAAGGATGGGATTATAGGCTGTAAGCAAACAGATTAGGATCAAGAAGTGCTGCTTTTTATAATAAATATTATAACTAACATGAATTGAATTGGAAAATAATATTGGGCTTGTTGATTAAATTGAAAATTTGAACTATCTTAGTTTACTTTCACTGATATTAAGTGAAATTCTTTCTCAGACCTTATATGTTACTTGGATGAAATCTAATAGGATATGTGGCCGTTTATCATGTACTTACTTCTGGTGGTATAGGATGTGACATGTGTCATATTTCTTTCTCCGGCACCTGCTCCGCATGAATTTTGTTCAAGCGTGGGTATCAGCCGCACACTCGTGGTTTTGATCAAATCCTTGGGCGACTGCTCAAGCAAGCGAATAAAAAAAAAAAAAAAAAAGAGGTGCAAAGCTTAGTCTATTCCATGTTTACTAACCCGTGTATGCAGCGCCTTCCACGCTAATCCAATCGCCGTCACATGTACATTACTTTCATGATTTAGACATCCAAAAAGTTGTGCTAATAGACAAGCCACGGATCCCGCAATGGTCCACCTAATAATTCGTTTCGGTGTGCTCCCTTTGGTGACACCCTTCCGTCACCCACCCTAGAACGCAACATTAATCCCCACCATACACGCTAAGTTTTCAAAAGCATCATGTCATTTTAATATGACCTCATGAAACTTTCTCGAACCAAGCAATTCTAAACTGGATTAGGCCTACAAATAAAGGCCAACTTCTCTGCACGTTTACACCTCGTTCCTTCCTTTCAAGCCTCTTGAATGCACGCTACTCCCCTCTACCTTCTTCCTTCATGGATTGGCGGAAGCGGATGACGAGCGCCGCATCGGCGGAGGAGGACGAGATGGCGCTGGTGAAGGCCGCGGCTTGGGCCTGGTACCAGCGCGGCTCCGGCAACGAGGGCCGGCCCGGCCGCGAGTTCGACATCACCTGCGGTGGCGCCGCCCGCATCCCCCGCCCCTCCCGCTACCAGCTCGAGGCCCTAGCCAAGGTCTCCGGATCGCCGAAACCAGGCCCAGCAACGTCAAATTCTCTCCTGGACCTCTACGAGATCGAAAGGATCACGAGGGAGCTCGACCGCCTCATCGCGGCAAGCAGCGCCGCCGACAACCACCGCGCACGGCGGAAGGAGGTGGAAAAGAGGAAGGTGGTTGCTAGAAGGACGAGCGGGTTCTGGATGCGGCACGCGGTGGCGATTTGCGGGACGAGTGGGGACGTGGTGGAGGCGCGGGTGCTGGGCGGCCGGCGCCCGTCGAAGGCGGCCACCGTTGTTTGAGCCTTGGGATCATGGAGGTGTGATAACCACGAGTGGTGGATAATTTTAAGTGCTGTGTAATAAATGCCATGCCAAGATACAAACATGTGCACAATGTATATATATATGATCTGATACATGTTTTATATTTTACTTGTAATTTCCTTCTTTCTACCTAAGCGAGTGCAGCATGGAAATATCTGTACTTTTAGAATGGTGCCAACTATTAAACAGTGACTGCAGGTTGGATCCTAGTGGTGAGTCTTCTTCTCTTTGGTGTATCTCTCTGCAGATTTTTTGGTTGTGGGGCTAGCAGAAAAGCTCTTTGTTCTTGGCCTTTCTAATTATCAATATATGATGATGAAAGCGATTTGTTACCAGTCAAGATGACTGGATTTTTATTAAGGTCGCATTGGCTGTGACACTAGGGGATCATGTAAGGTTTTTGATGGCTGCATATTTTTGTGTCGCTTTTGGCAATTGACATGAAGATTCTTTTTCTTGTGCTGCCTGATGCTGCAGTATTTGCTTCATGCATTTTGCCGAATTAGAATATCTTTTTACCGTCATTACTTCTATTTTGCATCCATGGAAAGTCATCGAGTCTAATTAATCCAGTTAGAGAGGTTTTTATATTTGCAACTTGTAAAAACTCCGAAGATGTAAGTGAGATGATGATGATGTTGATTATATATTAAATTATTTCCTTTGTATGGCTAGGTTTATATTGTCTCCTTGGTTTATTTTGTTGGAACTTTTTTAAAAATAATTAGAAAAGATTTAAATTTTTATCTCTATTATTTTAAATGTTTCAAAAGTTCTAAAACATCCTTTTGTTTAGTCCCACATTAAATTTGTAAAGGCAAGTCCACTTGCTTTTATAGAAATCCTGTTCTTTGAAACCCAAGGCTTCAAGGTTAGTGGGCTGGTGGCCACACGCACAACCATGCTCGATCAACTGCATGTTGCATGACAGTGTACCTTTCTATTTGCCAGACACCTCCTTCCAAAGCACATTACCTCTTTTTGGAGGTGTACATTCGTTTCATCACTTCCGCTCACTCTATTGAGTCTATAGACAGGTTCTAGGTCCAAGATCCTGATTACCAAACCATCACATTCAATCTTGTACTCTGTTCTACCAAGTCCAAGATAGAGATTCTACCCACCCATTTCTACTCATTAGCTCTTTTTTTTTTTTTCTTTTTCTACAATTTTATATCCTTTGGGTAACTAAGAGTTGATCGGGTCGAGCCTTTCATGCAATAGTATCTATTGGAGGAGGATCGGATTAAGTCAAATTATTATACCTTAGGGATATAATTATTGCAGTTCCATATAAGAGGATGAATCACATTCTTAGGACTGTGTTCTTTACACATCTCAATCCAAGCAAATTATTTTTTAATTTTTTAATTTTTTTAATAATTTTTTTCTTCTATAATGTTTTTTGATTTTCAAAGTTTCCTATTTATAAAATTTAACTTGAAACCATTGTTGCAATGTATATCAATTTCTAGGTGCCACATGGCTAACAAATGTTAGTCGACCTAAACATGATGGAAATCATATTCTTCTTGCTTATAGATAGTAAGATAAGATGTAACAGAATAACAGGTACATGGGTACAATGCATGAGCATAATGTCAGGCTATATGGATTGGATAGGTAATGTTTCACTGAGCAATCATGCATGTATCAGAGACTATGAATAGATGAAGGATTTCAAATGATTAGAAATTGATGAGGCATTACATCGGGCTCTAGATCCTCCAACCAATTCTAACGTCAAAAGTTTGCGTGGCAATTCTATATTAAAAAGAAAAGGGAAAAACACAGCTTTCTATTACATCAAAAAATGCAAATATTCCTTCTCCTATATAGATGTCAAAAGATTTTTTTTTCCTTATATAACCTATATAGCAACTTGGTTGTATATGTCAACCCTTTTCTATTTTAGATTAGAATATATGTCAATACTTGATTAATGCTGATTAACATGAACAGCGCAAACTTAGGCATCTTCATTTTGCTTTCTTTCTTTCCTTCTTTTTTCAGTTGAGAAAAGTAACAAAGCTCTGCCAGTTTTCATTATATTGTATTGGGTATCATAATCTTGCTAATTTTGGTGTAGTACCAAATAGAAGACATTGCTATCAAATCCACATTCTTGACCGAGGAAAGGGCCCAAATCCTATGTATAACAGTATAATATGTTGGACAATACATGATGGAGAGATGAAGCATAAGAAAGAATAGCAAATGCACCGGATCATAAGAATGGCAACAGGTCGGGTATCAGTCCGGTAGATCATTACCCATACTTGCCTCAGGATACGATGGATCAAATCGAGTCTCAAGACAATGTAGGTCAAGGCAAGTAGAGTTTAATAGGACAGGATGGACCAATCAAGTTGGGTAAAACTACAAAAATCTTTTTTTATGCATATAATTTTTTTTTTTTTGCCTTAAGGAGGGAATTTATGAAGAATTATATATATTCAAGTCAGGTTCAAGCGAAATTTTGCTATTATCTGCATCTTCCTTAGATCTACTATGAGTTGGATAAAATCCATCCATTCTGGATCGGGTTGGATACCCGATAAAGTAGAGTAAATTGCCATCCATATGAGATCAGCATATTGCATAGCGTAGGTGAATAGTATCTAGTGATATGGTTGGGTAGGTAATGAGTTAAGCCTGCAAAATTCGTAGTTATAGGATCTCAATCATTGGAGTGCTATATGGGGCTCTAGATCCCCTACCACCTGTCAATCCAAAGATTACCCATTGATTTTATAACAGGAGATAAAGGGGAGAGAAAATGATGTCTACATCCTATTCAGATCTTTAAGAGTTCCATCACTTAAGTGTCCTCATTGAATAGATTAATGATTGAGTATGAATTTAATTAATCCATAAAGATCACTTGTGGACCATTCTAGCTCATTTGAATAGGTTTACATGAAGTTCTAAAACAAATCTGCCATATCAAAAACCTTAAACATTTAATTTCCAAAGGCCATAACTTTTTATCCCTACAGCATCTGCTAAGGTCCTCATTTTTTAGAATTGGATAAGTTTTTTAGATCCATGACACTGCATCCATCCCTGAGGATTCGATGTGTGTGTCTTGATTGGGATTGTGCAATAAGAGACTAGCATATATCTAGAGAGTATATAAGAAGTCATTATTGTAGCTTATCTTGATAATGGGGACACATATAGTAATCAAATAACTTGCAGGTGAAGTTTAGAAGTAGACCAAGAAGTCAGAATTAGACCAAACAAACCCACTCTATACCATCAGCCAAGAAAGAAGTTTAGAAGTAAAACATGCAATAACAAATGGCACATGCCTATGCCTCCTTGAGACACTTTTTCTTCCACATGCTACCCCAATAGGATCACTAGACCCACATGGACCACTCTAGCATTTTAGGTAGATAGGCCCATACAGAGCCAAGAGAAAGATCCACATTGGAAGCTGAATTATGCACCTAAACTTTTGGAGGCTATGACTTCCCTATAAAAATCAAATTAATTACTACATCAACCTCTAAAGGGTATAATACATACAATAGTCCAGGGTATATGACAATGTTTGACCCTCCAAATAGGCAGATGAAGTAAAATTCTCCCTTTTTGGAAAGATTTTGTCCAAAATTATGACTTAATCTAGGAAAAAAATAGAAATAGCTTAAGATAAAGTTGATATAGAAGCCAAAGTCTATTTCCAAAAGGATATTAGTATTTTTATAATTATTCCCACTAATCACACTTTTATTACCTTTTTCAACAAGAAGCGAAATCTAACCTAGATTTCATAAATAAGGATCTCACTAGTGTAAACAAAGAGTAATATAATCAATTTTATTAGGAAATTAATAAAAAAGAAGCACCTAAGACTCTGCTCTCAAATTCTTATTTCTTCATTATCATTTTGAGAAGTTTGCATTAAGCAGGTTAAAGAGATTTTTTTTTTCTTCTTCTTGGTCCAATCACATGTGTACTATTAAATCTTATAATTTTATTAATCTAGATAACATGTCCAGTAGATGACTTTACAATGAAGCAAGAAAAATTCAACTACAAGCAGAAGATTGAAATAGAAAATAAGAACTAAGAACTAGAAAATAACCTAAGCTAATAATAACCAGAAGGCCTTGCTTATTCACATTCTCCTCAACCTTTGGCCACACCTCTAGTCTTTATAAATCCATGGTTGAAAAATCTCATTCTCTCGTGAGTATCCCCCCTCAAATCATGGTCTCACATTAAAAGCTCTCAAGTAGCTTCACTATAGAAAAAATCAATAAAAATCTCAAAAAGAAAAGTTTTGTTAATTTTAACAATGGTCAAAAGACTGAGTACATTGAGGCAATATTTATAGGAGATGTTTCTTAAGACCCATAGAATAGTTTGATTCCCTGGGATACAATTTACCTTAAAAGAGAAAATAAAGAAAATATTTTCCTAAGTCCCTTTATGCTTCTGACTTATCTAACAGAAATTTTGGACAAAGAAATAAGAAAATTAAGTCAAATAAAAAAAAAATCCATCCTTCATTTGATAAGCCATAAAATAGCATTTTTGCAAATATATGAAATTTTGTCAGAATTGACTTGTCCTTGATAAATGGGTTAGCTTTCCTTCATTCAAACATTATTTTAAGCAATTGACCAAGATATATTTAAAATTAACTCAATACTAGATGTAATGGAAGTAGCTGCATATATAAATTTTATATGTGCATTGGTGCAAGCTTTCGTTTAAATGGATATATACCATACTACTCTTCCAAATTCGACCTAGTAAAAACTCTAAAGTTAGGTTAATTAGATACTCATAAGTCAAGTGCCACCTCATCTCTTTTTATAGAGCCATACTATAATTCCAGTGGCCATCTAAAAATTATTTTATTCCACTAATTGATGCTTGCACAAATCTCAAAATAATATCTTTTGTTGGGTATAAAATACCCCCCGACCGAAGTTTGTAAAAGACCGACCCCTCCAAGGCTTCTCCGGCTTCCGACCTTGTGTGGCGTCTCTCTGAACCCCCCCCCGATCGTCCGAGCTTCCGGACTTCTCCGACAATGAGCTTCTCCATCCATCTACCATGCCGTTCCAAAGGCTCTCTAGGCCTCACTGTCAGCCGACCTTCTACAGTGACCAATTATTCTCCAAACTCCTTCCGGACTCTGTCAATATCCGAACTTCTTCGACAACGAGGTTTCTACAGAAATCGAACTCCATCCAAGTTTCTACGGTGGTCGACCGCCTTCAAGATTCTAACCGGACTCTTGTGAGAGCCGAACTTCTACTACGAGCGGTCTACTCCGAACTTCTACTGCGAGCGGTCTACTCCGAACTCCTACAGCGAGCGATCTGCTCCGAACTCCTACAGTGGCTGGTAGATTTCAGCCGAGCTTCTTCATAGCTGGATCCCAGATGAGCTTCTATAGTGGGACAGGACCCACCGGCCGGATCGCTACTCCTAGCTCCCACGACAACCGATCTTCGATCGAGCTTCTACAATAAGCGGTCTCCTTTCAGCCTTCTGCAAGAACCAGACCTCGATCGAACTTCCATAACGAATGGATATCGGACGAGCTTCTACGACGGATGGACTCAGGCAGCTGGATTCTTACAACGATCGATCGCCTCCGACGTCTGTCGAACCTCCCCAGTGCCATCCGAAGTCCATCGCCGGCCGACCCTCCGCCAGACGGACTTCTCTAGCAATCAGATTTCTACCGGGCTTCACCAACGAAAAGTCTCCATCCGAGCTTCAACAGCAGATGACTCCCACCTGTAGTATCAGCGCCTAAGGTATCCGACAATAGTAGACTCGTTAGCAACCTCGGAGACATCCGAGCTTCTCCCAGATCGACGGGATAGAGAGCCATCCCGCTCCATCAGATGTCCCAGCCGAGCTCCAGCCGACAGATCCAAACTCTCTGGCAAGTCACGACAATGGCCACTACCCTGCTTCACTCTCTACAACAGATTCCGCGTGGCTCCACTACTCTCTGGTAAGTCACGATAACAGACACCACTCTACTCTCCGTAACAAACTCCACGTGGCTCTGAACGACCCCTGACGCCACTACTCTCCGTAACAAACTCTGGGCGGCTCTGAACAGCCTCCTACCAGGCGGTTACAGATGTCACTGTCAATTAGTTACGCACTCCGTTTATAAAAAGAGACCTCCAGATACGTTCTTCTCTAAGCTCAAAAATTCTATCTCAAAATTCTGCTAAAATTTTCACTCGAGTACTCCATTTCTGTTGAAGCAGAGTACTGACTTGAGCATCGGAGGATCTTACCGGAGTACCCCCAACTCCAGTTTAGACTTCCTTTGCAGGTCCCGATGACGGCCGCAGTCATCTTGACTCCAACAACTCTGACTTCGGCGGAATTTTGCACCAACAGAATTGGTGCTAGAGGAAGGACCTGCATCTTTGCAGTGCCCTTGTTCTTGAAGGAGTGCTCAACGGGATTGCCTCCAGTCATCTCCTCCAACGTCCTCCTCTCCTTCTCCTATTAGATCTCCACCTGATGCCTCTCCGAAAGGCATCCACCAGACGATCCACGGCCTCCGCGGCCAGATCTTAGGCTCCGGCCTCGCCACCAGTTTTCAGGCTCTTCCTCCTCCTCCGACAATGACGGTCGATATGGAGCAGTTTGACCTGCTGGTTCAACAAGTCAGAGGCCTCACTGAAGCAGTGCAGACCATGCAACAACAGCAGCAACAGCCGCAGATGTTAGTGCGGTTGGAAAGAGCATCGTCGGAGCTCCAAGATCCGACAGTGGGGCGGGCCACTTAGGCTAGTCGTCCTGCCTTCCCCGGCAAGGGGAATCCAAGGGTGGAGAGCCCCCAGTCTGATCACTATTCTACTCCCAGAAGATCCCTACCTCCACTCTACCAGAAGACCCTCGAGACTCGCAGTCGAGAGGACCTCCTGGATCGAAGGCTCCAGGAGATGAACCGACGGATCGAAGAGCTCCGCCACGCTCTTCCTACTTATGGTGAGAACATATGCACTGACTCTCCTTTCTCTCAAATGATCATGTAGGAACCGATCCCACCAAACTTCATGCTTCTCCAATTCGAAAGCTACGACGGGACCTCGAATTCGGTTGACCATCTGGAGGCCTTCCGGACAATGATGCTGCTCCATGGCATGCCAAACGCCATCCTGTGCCGAGCTTTTCTATCCACTCTGAAGGGAGCAGCAAGGAACTCGTACTCAGCATTGAAATCGGGTACCATCTTCTCCTTTGACCAGATGAGCCATCAGTTTGCGGCTCATTTTGTTAGCAGTTGGCATCCTCGGAGAGGGCATCCCCAGAGAGGCTCGGAGTCCCTCATCAACATCAAGCAAAGGGAGGGAGAATCCATCTGAGCTTACATCAATCGTTTCAACGTCACTGCATTGGAGGTTCAGAACTTGGACCAATCGGTCGCGATGGCCATTCTGAAGGGCGGTCTTCAGAAAAATGATCTTTTATTTTCCCTGGAAAAGAAGTATCCCAGGGACTTTGCTGATTTGCTGGCTTGGGCCGAAGGATATGTCCGTGCAGAAGAAGCCTTCAAGATGAAGGACGAGGAGACCGCGAAGGAGCAACAGGCGGAAGACTCAAGCAAGCCCACAGTTGAAAAAGGGCCGAGTGAAGCTCGGCCGCGTTCTCGAACTCCTCCCGGATACAGGCATGTTCGGACTCCTCCCCGAGCTCATAAGCAGAGAAGCCCGGACCGTAGAGTTCGATGGAGCTCTCCCCCCGGAAGATTCCACAGTTACGCCCCTCTCAACACATCGAAAACTCAAGTGCTGATGGAGGTTAGGGAGCAGCTGCCAAGGCCAGAAAGGATGCACTCGCACTCCGAAAAGTGCAACCTGAATAAATTCTGCCTCTATCACCGTAACCACGGCCACGACACGGAAGAATGCATTCAGCTCCGAGATGAAATCGAGGAGCTCATCAGGCGAGGTCGGCTCGACAGATTCATTCGATGCTGACCTGAAGATAGGGAAGATCGGCCTAGGGCCCTACCGCAGTCAGAGCCGCCAAGGAGGGAGGGGCAACCTGAAGATCGGTCTCCGATTGGGATTATCAACTCCATCTCAGGAGGACCCCGATGGGGAGCAGACCTTTTGCGACTATAGGGTTCGAAAAATCTACGAATGTATTACCAACAACTTTGCCCTAAATAAAAATTTCTTTCATATTCACTTATTTTTTCTTCTGGCATAAGCTTATAACAACAGAAAGTAACTCCCCCGTACAAACGAAATTAAACGTGTTAGGAACAGGAGGAGAACCTCATCCTAACATGAGCAAAGATGAAGGCTCCGATTTCTTAAAGACCGGATGGGAGGAGAGACCCTTGCAACGGCCCTTATGTGCCCCCACAGCCTTGTTAGGAACAGGAAGAGAACCTCATCCTAACATGAGCAAAGACGAAGGCTTGATTTTTTAAAGACTGGATGGAGGGAGAGGCCCTTGCAACGGCCTTTATGTGCCCCCACAGCTTTGTTAGGAACAAGAGGAGAACGTCGTCCTAACATGAGCAAAGTCGAAGGCCCGGTCTCTCAAAGATCGGATGGGGGGAGAGGCCCTTGCAACGGACCTTATGTGCCCCCACAGCCTTGTTAGGAACAGGAGGAGAACCTCATCCTAATATGAGCAAAGTCGAAGGCCCAGTTACTTAAAGATCGGATGGGGGGAGAGGCCCTAGCAGCGGCCCTTGCATGCCCCACAACCCTGTTAGGAACAGAAAAAGAACCTCATCCTAGCATGAGCTGAAACTGACCGTCGGGAACAAGAAGAGAACTTCATCCTGACACGAACAAAGGCTTGGTCGATCAAGATCGGACAAGGAGGAAAGTCTCCTCAATGGCCCCTCTACACTCTCACGACCCCGTCAAGAGCAGAGGGAAGACCCTCACTCGAACACAGAAGAAAAAGAGGGATGAAAAGAGAAAATGACGAACTACGCCAGTGATAAGTGAAAAATGAACTACATCAAAGGTACATGGGACCTTATCTCAATGAGGAAGAAAATCTATGTCAAAACTCTCCAATCCCTAAGGACGAATCAATACAGCGACGACCAAGAATCTTCAAACAACGTCGACATCCAACAAGACGAAAGACAAAAGAAGCTCAGTAAACAACGACTTAAAGCAAGAGTAGACGAGGTAATGAGAAAAATCCCATTTCATTTCATTAGTAAAGCGTGCGTTACGAGGCCTTTGAAGGCAGAGACTCAAGGAATTTCTTCTCAACGAGAAAGAAAACCCTTGTTGAAAATCTCTAGTCCCTAAGGGCGAATCAGCACAGCGACGACCAAGAACCTTCAAACAACGCCGACATCGAGCAAGAGACGGAAGACAAAAAGAGTTCGATAAATGATGACTCGGAGCAAGAACAGACGAGGAATTACAAACTACGCCGACGCCAAATGAGGTGGAAGACTAAGGAAGCTCAGCAAACAACCATTTGATACCAGAATGGACAAGGTAATAGACAATCTCATTTTCATTTCATTGGTAAAGTATACATTACAAAGCCTTGAAGGCCAAAAACAAAAAAAGAAATGACCAGAGAAGAAAAAGAATACAAAAAAGAGAGGAGAAAAGTTCTAAGGAAGCTCGGCTTCATCAGACTTCGAACTCTTGATTTCGGCCATCGTCGAGGATTACTTTAAGTACCTGACTTCTTCTTCCAGCCCCCTTTTCGGCAATTACTCCAGTATTATCTTCAAAGTACATGTAGATGCCATCTTTTCCGTGCCATGGGTCCCGCTGCCTCACGATGACGACGGGCATGACCTTCTTTCTGAGGTCAGGTTCTCCCTCGCAGTGACGGTGGGCATGACTTTCTTTCAGAGGTCAGATTTTCACACACAATGACGCACACCGGGAAGCACTCACGGTCGAAGGTGTGCCTAAGCACGGCCCCTGGACGATCAAGGCGAAATACGGTCGGATCTGTCTCTTCTACCCTCGCCTTCTTCGCCGATCCGAAAGTTGCAGTGCCTTCCCGCTCGTGGGCTCTGAGATTCTGGGCCAACATCCGAGCCGCGTCCGCGTCCATATCTGCAATGAAGGATGATGGGCACAGTCTATGAATGGGGCCGTAGAAGCGGAGAAAGTTCTGGGGCATACCTAGGTTGATATGAGGGATACAGGGATGCAGAGATGAGGATGACTCGAAGGACGCCTAAGGCCAAGAGGGAAGGACCAAAGAAACTCCCATGCAAAGTGAAACCCCCAAAGGGGGGAGACGGGCTTAAATAGGCGACGGGGTCTGGAGCAATAATGACTGCGGGACTCTTCTGGCCAGTCCATGACCACCGCGTGGCCCACTCGCTGTGGCAAGCGGCTGAAGGTGGCCGACAATTAGTAAAACCATTATTGCGCCGTACTTGGGGTAGCACTCCGACAAAAATATCTGGCAACCTCCAAGTGCGGCAATCGAGGGGGGCAACTTCGGTCGTAAGAATTTTTCTGTACTTCCTTCATCCGGAACCCGAACTTGAAAGTAGGGAGACTGGTGTTGGATATAAAATACCTCCCGATCGAAGTTTGTAAAAGATCGACCCCTCTAGGGATTCTCCGACTTCCGACCTTGTGTGGCGTCTCTCTGAACCCTCCCCCCGACCGTCCGAGCTTTCGAACTTCTCCGACAATGAGCTTCTCCATCCATCTACCATGCCGCTCCAAAGGCTCTCTAGGCCTCACTGTCAGCCGACCTTCTACAGTGACCAACTATTCTTCAAACTCCTTTCGGACTCCGTCAATATCTGAGCTTCTTCGACAAATAGGTTTCTACAGAAATCGGACTCCATCCGAGTTTCTACGATGGTCGATCGCCTTCAAGCTTCTAACCGGGCTCTTGTGAGAGCCAAACTTCTACTACGAGCGGTCTACTCTGAACTTCTACTGTGAGCGATCTACTCCGAACTTCTACTGCGAGTGGTTTACTCCAAACTTCTACTGCGAGCGGTCTACTCTGAACTCCTACAGCGAGCGATCTGCTCCGAACTCCTACAGCGGGAGGTAGACTTCAGCTGAGCTTCTTCATAGTCGGATCCCAGACGAGCTTCTATAGCGGGACAGGACCCACCGGTCGGATCGCTACTCCTAGCTCCCACAACAATCGATCTTCGATCGAGCTTCTACAATAAGCGGTCTCCTTTCAGCCTTCTGCAAGAACCAGACCTCGACCGAACTTCCATAACGAATGGATATCAGACGAGCTTCTATGACGGACGGACTCCGGCAGCTGGATTCTTACAATGATCGATCGTCTCCGACGTCTGTCGAACCTCCCCAGCACCATCCGAAGTCCATCGCCGGCCGACCCTCTGCCAGATCCTTCATGAAATCGAACTTCTCCGATGGATCATCTTTGGATGAGCTTCTACATCAGGCGAATCCCAGACGGACTTCTCTAGCAATCAGATTCCTACCGGGCTTCACCAATGAAAAGTTTCCATCTGAGCTTCTACAGCAGATGACTCTCACCTGTAGTATCAGCGCCTAAGGTATCCGACAACAGTAGACTCGTTAGCAGCCTCAGAGACATCCGAGCTTCTCCCAGATCGACGGGATAGAGAGCCATCCCGCTCCATCAGATGTCCCAGCCGAGCTCCAACCGACAGATCCGAACTCTTTGGCAAGTCACGACAATGGCCACTATCCTGCTCCACTCTCTGCAACAGATTCCACGTGGCTATACTACTTTCTGGCAAGTCGCGATAACGGACACCACTCTACTCTCCGTAACAAACTCCACGTGGCTCTGAACGACCCCTGACGCCACTACTCTCCGTAACAAACTCGGGCGGCTCTGAACAGCCCACTACCAGACGGTTACAGACGTCGCTGTCAATTAGTTACGCACTCCATCTATAAAAAGAGACCCCAGATACGTTCTTCTCTAAGTTCAAAAACTCTATCTCAAAACTCTGCTAAAATTTTCACTCGAGCACTCCATTTCTGTTAAAGCAGAGTACTAACTTGAGCGTCGGAGGGTCTTGCCGGAGCACCCCCAACTCTGGTTTAGACTTTCCTTGTAGGTCCCGGCGGCGGCCGCGGTCATTTCGACTCCAGCAACTCCGGCTTCGGCGGAATTCTGCACCAACATCTTCCATGCTTGTTCAAACAATATTCTTGGTTTAGTCAACTATTTTGAGCTTTGCTGGTCATCTACCACATATATTGTTGTTAAAAAGATATTATTTACTTATTTGAACCTCTTTGGTTTAAATTTTATCTTGGGTTCAAAGATATGGCCAGTATGGGTTCCTTCACTGGATAATCTTTTTCAACTTAATCAAATCCTCCATCTTCTAACACTAGAGCATCATAAATACTTTTCAAAATTCCATGATAATAAAAATCTGGTGAACCTTCTTAAACTTGATCAGTACCATGGGGATAATGATGGAAGTTTCTCCGACTTATGAGGATATGGGTGGTGGTTAGGTGCCATAGGTTTTGATATACTTCAACCACAACTTTACCAGAATAGACTTAGGTTTCTCTCATGTGAAGAAAATTGCCCTTGCTTACTAACTACAAATAAAATTGTTAATATTTTAAAAATGTAATCCCCAAAGAAAGATTTAGAAGGAGAGATAAAATCTTGACAGGCAACTAAGGATTTGTTAAAATGAAAGGGGAGTGATGGGATGGAAGGAAAGAGCAGAAACAAGAGAAATTGAGTTGTCAATTATATATGGGTCCTGTAGATGCTCTCTAAGTATCACCTTTGGGTCCATTTGATACTATTTTAACATCAACAATCTTCAACATTCATAAGGTGGGATTTAGCCAATATATTTCCAGAAACCTAATGCTAGCCATGCTTCACCTCTCACCTCTTATCCTTACTGTCAGTTTTTGCTAGGGGTGCATACACGTCACTTTGGTTCAAGATCATGAGTTATCCTTAACTGATTCAATCTCCATTAACTCTCAAACTTTGGAACCAAAACTAAATCATTTCATGTATGAACCAACCCTACACAATCAAGATTCATCAACTCTCAGGCTATCTTATTTTTTTAGAAAAAAATAGCAAACAAAATATTTAAAATATATATTAAAATCTAACAATTAGCAACAAATTTCATATCTAACAAGTCAACAATAAATTTATCTCATGAATACTAAAATGTCAAGAGATGACCTACAAAATTATTTAGTAAGAAAAGAAGAAAAGGGAGTGATCATTATAAAATGTTTTATGAAAACATAAGTAAAGACTGAACTAAAAATAGTATTCATAAATATTAATTATATACTATACATGTATATGATATCAATATATATCTTCTATATATGATTTATTTAGGAATGGAGTATTCTTCTCTTAAGATGACAAGGTTTCTATTTATCTCAAATCTACAATCAGTAAAAAGCACTCAATTGGAGATCTATATTATTGATACGATCCATACCACTAAAAATAACTGACAAACAAAAATTAAGTATTTTGATCACCTCTAACTTATGCATCAAGTGGGTGTAAAAGCATAAGCTTGAAATGGTATGAAAACATCCTTTGTTATGATCTAAACATTAAGCTTTATTAATTATCAATCGATATATGGTTTGATAAATGTATATGATGATCAACATAGTATTGGCTTATCAATAAAAATGCTTTGTCATATTTTTAGCATATTAGTATAATGAAAACCATTTATTCGTGTATCTTATTGATGCATAGGCTAAAGACTATCAAAACACATGAGTTATAGTTTAATGCATTTTGATAGATCATAACAATCATATATCTTTAATTTGAGTATCTGATTATCGATTTTAGATCCGAGATAAATATATACCCTTCGTCTTGGAGAGTAATTCACACTATAACAAAAATACTTTTGAACAGCAATTTTATAGTGGCAATTCTTTAATAGCGATAAAAGATTAAGTACATATATATTAATTATGGTTATTAATAAATGATCACAAAAGATATACTTATAGCGACTATTCCTCTCTAATCGTTCATGCTAATAATCTGGCGCCAAATTACTTGCGCTAATAATTTAGTGCCCCCCTCCCCCTCTTTTCTTTTGTATTCTCCCAATCCCTCCATTCTCTATTGCACTCTGCCCATCTTTTCTTTTGTATTCCTCTAGTCCCTCCCAATCCCTCTGTTCTCTCCGCTCTCTAAATTTATTCGAGGCTCATCACTACTCGAAATATTTTTTATAGAGAAATTAGGATAGGATCTCAATGATTGGCTTCCTTCGATCTCCTCCACTTTCAGGTATGTTCATTTTTCTGGATCACTTTGAATCTTAAAACAATGCTTGTGTCTAGATGTTCTTAAAAAATTAGGATTGATGGTCGTCAAGTTTTACTTTTCACGGGATCTGTTTTTAAGAAATAATAATAGCAACCAAGAAAAATCACTTGTGATGAACAAGTAATTTTTCTTAAAGAACTTTAAATTATTTTTCTTCAACTAAGCAAGGCTTTTGTTGGTAATAATATTATACTTATATTATTTTTAAATAGATTCCTAATACATGTAGTGCTCATGAAGCAGTGAATGTACAATATTTCCAAAATGCCTCAATATTTCATATGCCTCTGTTTACTCATCAAGGTAATAATATTGTGTTAATTTGCCTTAAAATATGATTCTTCATTCATATGATCCTATTATTTTCATAGTATTTTTTGATGATGGTAGTAAATCAAAGATCATTTCTAGTTCATATTATTTATTTTATACAATTTTGCTTTCATTATTTACTAATTTGGTGTATTATGTGATATTGGAATTTTTCTCTGTCTATCATTACTCTTTGTTGTTTATTGACTGTTGCTATTGTGCAACTAAAATTATTGTTGCTTGTTTATTAACTTATTTATGTATTTTTTTTTTTTCAGAATACACGTTGTGAGTTGATGGACTACTTTGGACTAAGAGTTTAGTTGATACTGATAGAGTTCATTGAGGTTGAGACTAGATTGTTAAAAGTTCATTTATGATTGTAATGGATATATATTTTTTGCTATATTTGTATTTGAGAGTTACATATGTTGCGGCCAATCCCCTCGTCGCCTGGTCGCCGGGAACGAGCGCCTGCAAAAGAAAGTCCACGCTGACCGGAGGCAGCTTCGGCGGGGACCCTCCGACGGTCAAGTCAGAGAGGAGACTAGGCAACAGTGAGAAGAAAGTAAAGAACTCAACGAGAGGGTGAGGGGGCGAGCCTGTGTGTTTTTCCAAGGGCCTCTAGCACTGTAGCCTTCCCCGATATATATAGTGGAGCGTAGTATGGCGCCGTCATTAATGGCGCAGATAATTGAGAAATTGTCAACTCACTGTAGACTGTCAGAGTCGCCGTGAAAGTGTCACGTCGCCGTGGGACAGTCAAATCACTAGGGTTGACAATGCCCTAGGCAGAATAATGCCCTTAGGCAGTAGTGCCGCATGCTGCTGTCAGGGCTGACAGTCTCTGGCAGCAGTACGGCGATCAGAGGAGTCGACCAATCTTAGGTCGGTGGCCAGCTGAGTGGCGTCGGGTGGAGATTCGGACCCCTCCGACGGTCAGTTGGGCATGTTGCGAGAGTCGGCCATCAGACTCTCTGGTGCAGTCGGTCGGGAGAGCGAAAAAGGTCTGCCCGACCGACATATCCTCAGTCGGTAGAGAGCCGTTAATCGATCGATAATGTCGTCCGATGATCGGTCGGTCGGTCGGTCGGTCGGCCGGTCGGTCGGATATGCCCGATTATAAGTCAGCGTGAGCGGGGTCATCCGTCGGAGTCGTCCGTCGATCGTTGGTCGGGGTCGGTCGGGGTCGTTCGTCGAAGTCGTCCGTCGGAGTCGTCCGTCGGGGACGGTCGGGGTCGTCCGTCGGAGTCGTCCGTCAGGGTCATCCGTTGGAGTCGTCCGTCGATCGTCGATTGGTATATCCCAACAGTTGCCCCCCCCACTCCTGAGTCCGATGTCGTGTTGGCTCGCATGAACACGTGGGCGACGGCTTCGGACGAAAGGAGTGGTTTTCCATCTCGTCTTGCCCCGACTCTGACGATCACATCAACGAACGATCCAATATCGGTCGTCCCGACTGTAGGTCGAGCATGCATGTCGGGTCGGAGGTCGGCCAACCTCCGAATGTTGCTCGTCGACATGATCATTCCACAGAATCTGATAGTCGAGTAGCGTCCGACGTATTCGGATAGGATAACGATGGCAAGTCGAATATCCATTGTCCAGCCCTTGGTCGGACGTATGCGTCGGGATGTATGATAAACGATGGCAAGCCAAATATCCTTCGATCGATCGTGATCAGATCGGTATATCGCGAATGCAACTGCGGTCGTCTTGGCATTTTGCCCTTCTTAGTCGAAGCTAAGTCGGCAAGTTAGCCAGCCGCATTAGTCGAAGCCCTTTGCCTTCAGAGGTGGGGGCCATCGTAGATATTCCGCCCCTTCGATCTCTGTCGTAGAATCCGATGTGTCCTCGACGATCGAGACATAGATTGAGCCGTTGGTTCGGTGATTCGACGATCAGGCCGACGACGGAGTCATAGATTCGCGATCGACAATCGAGCCATATTGGTCGGGGCCTTTTGCCTTCGAGGCTGAGATCGTCGATTTCGGCAATCAATGATCGAGCCGTTGATTCGGCGATCGATGATCGAGTCATGTTGGTCGGGGCCTTTTGCCTTTAGAGGCCGAGGCCGTCGGTTCGGTGATCAATGATCGAGCCATTGATTCGGCGATCGACGATCGACCGTGTTGGTCGGGGCCTTTTGCCTTCAGAGACTGAGGCCGTCGGTTTGGCGATCGATGATCGAGCCGTTGATTCGACGATCGACGATCGGTCATGTTGGTCGGGGCCTTTTGCCTTCAGAGGTCGAGGCCGTCGGTTTGGCGATCGATGATCGAACCGTTGATTCGGCGATCGACGATCGGCCGTGTTGATCGGAGCCTTTTGCCTTCAGAGGCCGAGGCCATCGGTTTCGACGATCGGTGATCGAGCCGTTGATTCGACGATCGATGATCGAGTCATGTTGGTCGGGGCCTTTTGCCTTCAAAGGCCGAGGCCGTCGGTTCGGTGATCGATGATCGAGCCATTGATTCGGTGATCGACGATCGGCCGTGTTGGTCGGGGCCTTTTGCCTTCAGAGGCCGAGGTCGTCGTAGATTCTTCGCTCCTTCGATCTCTATCAGGATCTGTGCACGAGGAGCAGGGAGAGGGGTGTAGGAGTCATACCTGCGATGCATCGGTCTCAGACTCCATCATCGGGGCAAGACCCGTCTATCGATGGAGGGCCTGCTGGGTTCAGCATGGGTCCGACCTTTCTTCCATTTTTCCTTTCGGCCCGTGCCTTAAGTCAGGCACCGGTCGGAAGCTCCTTCGTCCGCGCGCATGTACTTGTACGCACGCTCCAGCAGTTCGGCATATGTCCGGGGGAGGGTCTTGTCCAAGGAGTATGTGAAACGGGACCCTCTTAGCCCCCTCTTCATGGCCGAGATAGCTATATCTTCGTTGAGGTCCCGAACCTCAAGCGTGGCCACGTTGAATCGCATCACAAAGTATCGTAGAGTCTCATTTTCTCTCTGCTTGAGGGAGAAAAGACTGTCCGAGGTTCGTGGCGGCTTCCAACTGGTGCTGAAATGGACCACGAAGGAATGTTCGAGCTGCCCGAAGGAGTGGATACTTCCCGAATGGAGGCCGGAGTACCAGGTCCTGGCAGCTTTGCGGAGTGTGATGGGGAAGCCGATGCAAAGAAGAGCGTCGGTTGCCCCCTGAATTGTCATGAGAGCCTTGTAGCTCTCTAGGTGGTCGATTGGGTCGGTGGAGCCGTCGTAGGGCTCCACGTGTGGCATCTTGAACCGACTGAGGATCGGTTCGTCGAGAATGAGTCGGGAGAGAGGTTGGGTGGTCTGAAAGTCGACGTCGTTTGAAGACTTCTGCCCGTCCACCTGCAACTGTGCAAGCCAACGGTCGATTTTCTCGAACCTACGTTCATAGTCGTCCGTCCGTCGGTGCTGGAAGACCCCAGGAGTGGAGTCTCCGAAAGATTCTGAGAGTGAGGCGGACGGTGTTCGTGGTCGCTTCTCCTTTCTCGCTCGTTCCAGCGGGGAAGGAGAAGGCTGCTGGGACCGACGGGCATCGCACCGCAGCCGCCCCTCCTCCTCTCCGTGGGAGCGCTATGGCAGGCACTCGCACGGAGGCGACAGAGATCGACGCGGGCATCGGCGGCTGCTCCTGGAGGCATCG
>NC_025995.2:76216815-76244854 GCF_000442705.2 Elaeis guineensis | reverse complement strand
ATACATAATATCAATTTCATAACTGCTAATATCCATTGTCTAACTCAACTTTCATCTATAGGTATGTTAACAACTGCAAAATTTTATGAAGATGAAGTTGCAGCCTAGAAATATTGGACCGATATTAGAAAATCTGAATTCGGTGATGCACAGTAATTGTTTTAAAAAAAGAAAAGCATCATGGAACTCAAATATCTATACCATTTTTTATCTCATGTCTCAATAGTTAATTAACACACACTGGCCTGCTTATTTTAATTTTAGGAGAAAGTCTGCACAATATCTGTTCACAAGAATGGAATGAAGTGTTTGCGCTAAGGAGTTCAAGATTTCGTGAGATTAATTTCCTTTAAATAAAGTTTCACTAAGTTTGCATATTTACATTTTTCAAAGTATTATTTTATAATTTATAAAAATTTCATATTTCTAATAATAATAGTAGTAGTACTATAGTAGTAATAACTCATATGCTTTGGATTTGTTCGATGACGTTGTGGCTAGTAGATGTCCATATATAAGAAAATATCTTTATTAAAAAAATAAATAGTTTATTCATAGAAACCTTCAGATCATAAACTCATCAGACAATCAATTTTTCTTAAATCCATTACATGCATCAGTAATATATATCCAAACCCAAAGGTCCCATCATACAACTAACCATTACAAAATAAAATCCTCTCCAAGTATTTCCTAACAATAAGGGATGTCCAGAATTCAACAGATCTTTGTCCATACTCAATCTCCTTAGTGTGATCTATCTAGACTTTGCAGAGCCTCGAGTTCCCATACCAACAAGCATACTATTGATTAGGGAACACTAGCTCAAATACCAATTTTCCCATAAAGGAAGATGTTCAACAAAACAAGAAGAAGCAGAATAACTGCATTTGGAACATCTAGTCAGAGACTTCTATCTAGGGTGCCACACTTTGAAATCTCTTGAGAAAGTCACTCCAAACCAGATTCCTAAGTTTTTGCTTTTTATTTTTTTTCTAAAGATTCACTGACCGAATCTGTGCCAAATCTGCTCCCATACCTGCTCAGCTTCAGGTACTAAGATTTAATAAACTCATAGAAAGTCCTAATCAACAGGAACTGAAGAATGGGAACACAAGCTATTCAGTCATTTCTAATACAGAGGTTTAGATCAACCTTCTTCACAGTCATCTCAGCAAATTCTAAGCAAGAGCAAGACATAATCTGATGACATAATTAGACATAATTTTGTGAAGATCGGACAACATTTCATGTTGAAGTAAATGGCCAGTATATGATAAATATTTAAGGCATTAGTTTTTTGATTTACATTCAGTCAATTACTGCTAGTTTAAAGATTTTTCCAGATTGTTTAGTCATATTTATGGATCTTAAACAAATGTTGAGCTTGTCTATCAAACGACAAGTCTCGAGCTTTAGCAGAAACTTCTGCTCAAAGACTTGAGTGGATTAAGGAACTTGCCACCATGCTAAGTGTCCTTCATATTATCTTCTTGCCCTTTCATTCATTCTTACCTCTGCATATTCCTCTCATACATTTGTTCATAATTCCTCAACATTTAAATCATGGAAGTGGGTCTAGTTTGTGAAAGTATATCAAAAATCCCAAAACATTTAATCTCCACAACATCAATACAAAATAAAATTATCATTCTATAAACTAATAATACCATGTAACTCAAGCTCCAAACTACATCTGATACACTTTCATCCAACACTATAAGACTCTGTCCATTACCTGGGCACAGGGTGCAGTCATTGAATTCAAATATAGATATTTCTCTCCTATGCCACCTCACATCTAATCTAAGAAAATAGTTCTCTTCCTCAATAAGAGAATAAAGGGCAAATGGAAGTGAGTCCCATTCTTTCAAAATATCAAGCACTTAGACTGTTGACCTGATGAACAACTCCTTACAAACTCCTACATTATATACAACTCCAGACCACCTCCCAGTCATCAAAAATCCTCCCCATTTGTGCATCGGATTTCATCAAACCATATCCCCCAAATTTCCAACCCTCAAAACCCAATCACTACTGAGGACTTTGATTACTCAAAAATTCCCATGCAATACTGAGTGCTTCCGTATCATCACCATTCCTTCTCCCCCGCATCCCAAACCCCAACGTCCCCCCACAAACACCCCACCCCACACGCCCCGCGCCGCCGCAGCCCCACACCTCCCACACCCCCCCCCGGCCTCGCCCCACCTTTCCCTTTTCCCCTTTTCTAGAATAATAATAATAATCATATAGCACAACTGAGCACAAAATTCAATCTTTCCTCTCTACTTGAAACCTCCCTTATTTTGGTATAGGCCAGAGGTCAACACTAGACTCTAAGAACCAATTTCTCCCTTGTACCACCTAAAATTCTAACATAACATCTCAGCTCTTTATCTCATTAAAAAAAAAAAAAAAAGGAAAAAGAGAAAACCCAAGAGAAATCAGCCATAGACTTTCATATAAAAGAAATAACCAATATCAGATAACAATAATTTTTCTATAACTGAACTTTTAACCACCAACTTGAAAACCCCGACTCTCAGGATAAAGAACCAAAAGATCACACCTTTCTTGAAAAGCTCAACAAATTTTAGCTCAAAAATGAATCTGCCCCTACCTAGACTGCTGGCTTCTCCCCGTTCCGCCCTCCTCCCCATCCTCCTCGCTGTCCCCGGCATCAGAGTCCGACCGCGCCCTCTCAACACCGCCACGCTCCTCCACCCCGAGCCGCCGCGCGCTCCGCCGCCGGTACTCCGTCCAGACCAGCGCCACGTGGACCAGGCACTGGACCGCGTACCCCGCGATCCAGAGCCGGACCCGCGTGTTGGGCTGCTCGTCGATGGTGGCTCCCAGCACGGCGACGGACACGGCGACAAAGGCCAGATTCCACGCGATGTCGAGCGCCACCACCGGCCGTGAATACGCCCAGTCGGCGCGCCGCTCCTCCAGCTGGAGCGCGGCCGTCTCGCGCACCAGCATCGAGGACCCCCGCTGGCCCAACGCCTGCCCCAGAGTGGCCGCCAGCCAGCTCGTCCGGGCCGGCTCCGGGGACGGCCGGAGCAGCGGCTCCGGGGACACTGTCTCTGTCGAACCCTCTCCTTCCATCCCCCGCCCCCTCTTTCTCCCTCGGGACTTCTTTGGCCTCTCTCTTCCTGTCTTTTGGTGAGGAGCTCGGGAAGTTGCTCGCTCTCTCTCTCTCTCCCCCCCCCCCCGAGAGAGAGGAATTGCGGATAGGATTGCGGTAGAGAGGGACTTGGAATTTTCCTTTTAACTTTTTGAATGTTCGCAATTCCACGAATAAGTTAACTAATTTCTGTGTTTGGACTGGGCAGCGATGGGATGCCGACTTATGTCTGCAGCGCATCCGATATGGAGGACCAAATATCGCAATTTTTCGAAATATTAGTAGAGTTGGTTGTGACTATATATTTTTCTGTTAAGATTTTGAGTTGGTGGGGTACTAGGTTAGACAAACCTAGGACTCAGCAGTATATTTAGTATCAGCGAACAGTCTTTTCGGCTAATGGTGTGTAGTCTTGGTGTTTATGTGGGACCTACGTGTCGTGGACATTATAAGTGGGTGTTAGTGATTAGGGGAGGAGGCTGTGTGCGTTTTATGAGGGATTGGGGATGTCTGTTGCGCTGTTGGTTTAATCGTCTGGTGACATGGATAATAACGATTTTTTTTTTTTTTTGATAGAAGACATGAATGATGGTAACTAGTGGTTGACACCAAGGACAGTGGGCCTCACGGTTGTAGACTCAAACAGTGGCTAACGGGACCGCGAACGGCCACCAGCTTCCAGAGTCCCAGGGTACAGCTACAGCAAAAAACCCTGGTGGAAAGCATGTTGAGGCCAGCTAAAACGGCTGGTCCATCAACAGTAGTAGGTCATTCACGTGCATGCTCGTTTGGCTCTTCAGATGCTATCATGTATCAAATCTAGGTTAGATGAGCTCCAAGCTGAAGAGATGGGCTGGTGAGAACGGTCGGTTGTGGCTATGTTCGAATGAAGAAATATGCTTAAGGATCGATCTGAAAACAAGAAAGAAAGTCCACACCAAAGAATTACCAGAATTTGTCCAATAAGACACCTGATGTACGAGTCAAGCAGGGATCTTGAGAAAAATGGTGGAGATTTAATAAAGAACAAGAGCAATAATGAGAGCATGTCACTGTCGAGTAAGACATATGTGCACCTTAATTGCTCGGTAACCACCGATGCGTTACGTATGCTGCTGGGCTTAATTATGTATAATTGTTGCCTGCTGAAGAGGATTTGAATGGCTTTATGGTGCCTTTAACAGTGGCCATTTGGCGAGCTATTATTGGTCGAACGGATAATATTAGTGGAGGTCAGATGTAAGACATATCACAAATAATTAGTATAATCTAAGGAACGAAGGTTATAAGACATTGAAGGTTCTCTTTTCTCCTATATCATTATGAGAGAGATTTTCCATTTCCTCCCTCAAGAATGACAATGTATACTTGGTAAATGTATGAACAAGCATTGGAAGATACATAGAAGAACAAATGAAAAAACAACAAAACATTTTCTAGTAAGAAAAATTGGAGATTTAGACTACCCAATTGAGTTATTGCGTTGAGGACCCAAGATCTATTTTTGGTACAATTAAAAATCATTTTCAAAAGATATTTCCCATAAGTTTTCTAAATAAAAGTATCTTCTTGAAAATAATTTGGAATTAAGAATTACTCGTTTACTTATGGATTTAATGTATTTAAAATACAAAGAGCAAGCTCGCAAGAGTAGAAATTATATTTTTTTAAAAAAAAGGTATAGAAAATGAAGGTTCATTAGAACTTAAAATGTTGAAATTCTCTTATGTTTTTCTTTTATAGATAAATAAAAAAAGAAAGTGTTTCTTTCCTTTGTCGAAAAAAGTAAAGTTACTTTGATAAAATGCAAAACATCGAATGCAAAGAAAGAAAAGAAAAAGAATATATATGCACCTACACGCACATCCCCTCGATCTACCCAGCCTTATAAAAATGTCTAATTATGTATTTATCTTATAAAGTTAAAATTTACGTATTTGTCCCTTAATTGATTGTCTTTTGCATATTTAACTTTGCCATCACTCTTCATTAAATAATGTCATTGAACTGTCATTAAAGTGTTATTAAATTTATGAGCAAACATTTTTACATAAATAGCTTTAAGAATTATTATGGGCCTTCACTCCGGTCTCAGTCAATCTGATCCTTGATTGTGGCTGAGGTGTGTAAGGATCAGCTATGACCGACCTTATGCAACCCGAGGAGTCTGATCTCAATCCAGCAAATCGATCTAATTCAGTAAGATGGCCATAACGGGTGGATAATCCTTCCTAAAATTGTAGGAAGATCAAATAAGGAAACCTTAACTACCAGGATTAGATCACAGCCCAGAACGGTAACTGCTAGCTGGCTCCATGTTGCAAATGTAGAGCGTGATCCTTACTAGTGTGATCCATGCACACTTTTTGGGAACAGCCAGCGCCATCGACGTACACAACTCTTACTTGTCCTCTATAAATAGAGAAAAAAGGAGACTGGATAAGTTCTTGAGAGCCTCTAGATATCCTATTATTTTTTTTTCTCTCTCTTTATTCTCCAATTTTTATCTAACTTGAGCATCAAAAGATCCTCACTAGAAAATCTTCCGATATGCATGGACTTTTTACAGATCCAGCTCCAACATCTAGAAGGCACCGCCTCCATCAGCACCTCATCACCAACTGAGGATTCTTCCACCTCATCTTAGGCCGAGGACTCTTTCACTTTACCTTCTTTCGGAAAAGATCAAGTTCAATCTCATCAACCTAGGTTTTGTCAACAATAGATTGGCTTTAGGAGGGCTTTCCTACCCACTGTTGAAAGTCTGCTTCAAGAGAAAACATTTTAGTATGAGGCCATAAAGAAGAGCTTCAAATACCTCCCCCTACTCTAATGGCACATGACCCAATGTGCTCAATAGAGAGTCATCATGCTTGAGCTGGTCCAAGCACCACCACCTCATTAGCTTGCATTGGTGGCCTCTAATGACCATTTCAACAGCCCCATCCAGTAGGTGCAAGCCTTAATTATTGGGGATGTCTGGTCAAGACACTACAACCACCATAGGACCTTTTCGATACTATATATCGCAACAGAAAAAAAGAAGAAACAAAACAAAAATACAATCAAATCATGGATCACTCAAAAGGCTTGCCTTCATGAGACATGCAAGCTTCATTATGAAAAAAGAAAAAATTACAAAAGGAGATCACACCCTCAATCTTTGTACACCCAATCTCTCTCTCACAAGAAGCTCTCTCTCACAAAAGTTCTTTCTCTAGGAAGACTCCCTGAATCCCTGAAGCGATTGCTATCCGCTACCTGATAGTATGCTTGAAGCACTCCTGCCTTTGCTATCTGTCGGCTCTTCTCGATCTGCTGTTGCTCTAGGTCCTCGATCAAACACACCACCACTCACACCTCTCTATTCACTGCTACAAGTCTTCTTAAAGGCCAAAAACACGCTTCAAATCAGAGAAAGGACTCCTATAAGCATCCAAACAACTCCCTGAACCATCAGATCAAGACCGACAATGCTCCAAGCCATCTGATCATGCAAAACTGAAGTCCCTGGGCCATAGACTTTCAAAAAACCATGAGAAACATCCTCCGAAACACCGTCGATCCACCATAGACCATGAAAAATTGATAGGGAAATGCCCAGCCAGTCCATGCGCTCTTTCGTGAACCATGGTCCGCGGTGGACCACGGTCTCACATGCTGCAGGCTGCACGTCTGCTGGGTCGACCCGTGCATGCAGCTGAGTGCATCCACTTGGGCTCGAGTCGTGCCCACGCATCTGTCGGGCTCGACTACACCACCATCGGCCTCCGTCGTTCTGTAGGCCATGCTAACTTCTCTCATGCATAACTTCACTGTTTGGACTCCGTTTGGATTGATCTTGGACTCATTAGACTCCATTCATCATCGTGGATCTCACTGTGGGCTCCTTATGGATCGAATCTTGAGGTGTTAAATCCTAACAATCTCCATCTCGACTCGACATTCGATCTTCTTCTAACTCTAAGAGCTTTTGAATCTCCTCGTCCCCATGCCCTGGGACAATCGCCTACTAATCATGGATGGACAAACATGAGAGTCGAACTAGGCTACTCGATCCCATCTTCATCATATGTTGTGCTTCTCCTGACTTGAGACCTGCTTGGAGTATCCTCCTGCGGCAATAAGAATCTCACCCTATGATATCACCTCTCATCCTCTTGAGTCTCACGTCTTGTGCTCGATCTACCTCCACCTGGAGCTCCACCTCGCTCTGAACTCCTCCTGACTCCTGAAGCTCCACCTCGCACTGGAGTCTCCATCAGGTAGTAATGTCCTCTCGTCTCCTTCTTCCTCTCTAGAATAATCTTATCACCATGCAACACCTTCAGGATTCCTCCACCAGCTACTATCCTATAATCTCTCGAATCTAGTCTGCTTAGTGAGATGAGATTTTGTCTAAAATTGAATATGTATCGGACGTCTCTCAATCTTTTCACTACACCATTATGTATCCTCCTGCTGACTATTTCGATGCCTCTGATCGCACAGCTCGATCCATTTGACAGATGAACAGTACCTTCACTGTTCTTCAGAGAGTCAAACTGCTCTTTTCTACAATATACATGATAGGTACATGCAGAATCTAAAATTCACTACTGAAAAGAAGTAGATACCTCATCAGATATCTTCAAAATATCATCCTCTGACTCGCTACTGGCCATCGCTGTAGTAGCCCTCATCCGATCGCTGAGTTGAGGACAATTTCTGGCTAAATGCCCTAACTTGTCACACTAGTAACATCTGATTTTGCTCATCCCTCATCTTGAATTTGGACCACCCTCGTCGTGATCTCCTATCGCTCCGTCTGCCGCCATCTGCTCCTCTAGAAACTGTCAAAGCTTAGCTACTGCTTGAGCTCAAAGTCGGATTTTTTCATCTGAGAATCTCATTCTGAAGAATCACTGCGGTGACCTCATCCATCTTGATGGTGCTCTTCCCCATTAGAAGAACAATCACCAAGGACTCATATGAAAGGAGAAACAATGCTAGCAAGATCAGTGCCCTGAACTTCTCCTCAACCTTCTCATCAATGCTGAGGTCGGTGAGGATCTTCTGAAAGTGACTGAGATGCTCCTGCATGCTCTATCCCTTAGTCATCCACAGCTAGTAGAACTATCTCCAGAGAAAAAGAGTGTTGGTGAGAGACTTTGTCATGTACAACTCCTCGAGTTTCGACCACAGTACTGTCAGAAAAGACTCGCCAAGCATATGGATCACCATCTCATCCGCTTGGTACAAGCGGATGGTACCGAAGTGATAGGAGATCATGTTGATCCTGGACACCTCCTCGAGATAATCGAATGAGGACTTGGCTTGGAGGTCATCGATCTAGATCTCCACCTCAAAAATTTGAGAATTATATCCTGTTCAATACTTATCGAGCATAAATACTCATGGAGATCGAGCACTAGGGAGATCTACCAAGATCAAGGAGGATGATAGTCCCATCTCATAGATGAAATATGAGAAAATACTATCAATATCATCAAGACCACAATCATGATATCGAGGAGTATTGACAGCTTAAAGATGAGATTGAGGCACTCATCAGGTAGGGATGACTGAGGTGGTATTGAAAAATGATCAAACTAGAATGAAACCAAACCCAAACCATCATGACTTGATGGCCCCCTAGGAGCATAGACCTATGGTGGGAGTAATACACTCAATCTCTGGGGGCTAGTTTGGCAATTAAAACTTACAACCAGGCTAAGCTGAAGAAGAGATGCAAAAGGGTTGAAAGATTGAGATGAGATGATCGCCTTCTATGATATCGACCTCGAGGGAATACAATGTCCTCATAATGACCAAGTTATAGTAACTTTAAATATTGCCAAATTATGATGTACATTGTATTTTGATTAATAATGAAAGTTCAACGGACCTTGTATTTTATGATGCTTTTGTAAGGATGAGTTTGGCTTGCGATTAACTGAGGAGACTTGATTCTCCTCTAGTCAGATTCTCTAAAAATGCAGTACCAATAGAGAGAGTCATCTCTTTATTGATGACTATAAGTCGAGCACCTAAGCAATCAATCATCTAGATTAATTTTCTGATCATGAAGATTCTATTTGCTTATGATGCTATACTAGGACAACCAGGGCTAAACACTCTTCAAGCTGTGATGTTAACTTATCACTTGCTAATTAAATTTTCCACTTTGCATAGAATCGGTGGGGTCTGAGGAGATCAAGAGCTATCCAAAGAATGTTACATGGCAACCCGATGTGAGGAGGCTCTTACAGAAACTTAGCCTATGAAAGAACTTGATGTCTGTGATGAGCTAATAGAGCAGAGAGGGCAACCGGTAGAAGACCTCATATCGATCATGCTAGAGCAGTCTACCATTCTTTAGAGCACTTAAACTGATGATGGATTTTCAGTGGATGGAAGAGTGCCGAGCTGCATTTGATGAGCTAAAGAGGCACCTTGACTCTCCATCGCTTTTTAGCAACCCAAAGCTAGATGAGATGCTATACTTATACCTTACAATTCTTCCTGACAGTCTGCTCAATGCTCGTCCGATAAGAAGGTATACTTCAAAATCAGTATACTATGTAAGTCGAGTCCTCCATGATGCAAAGACTAGGTATACGAAGTTGGAAAAATGGTATATGCACTCATAATCTCGGCAAGGAGGTTGCATCCATACTTTTCAATGCACATGATTGCCATTCTTACTAACCAACTCATCAGGTCGGTATTTCACCGACCTGAGACCTCGGGTTGGATAGCTAAATGAGCCATTGAGCTTGGAGAGTTTGATGTAAAATATTTTCTTTAATCTTTTATCAAAGCTCAAATACTGGTGAACTTTTTTTTGAGTATGCTATCATCGAAGAGGCCAAATCCACACTAGAATCTAAAGCCAATAAATTGGAGGAGTGTTGGGTCCTTTATGTAGATGGATCCTCCAGTGCAATAAGATTCGAGGCTGGGTTGATCCTCACTAGCCCAGAAGGTGCGGTCATGGAGTATGCATTGCGCTTCTGATTCAAAGTTTCAAATAATGAGACTGAATATAAGGCCTTAGTGACTGGACTTAAGATTGCCAAAGAGCTAGGAGTTTGGCACCTGAGAGTCTACAGTGATTCACAACTCATCGTTAGCCAAGTACGAGGTGAGTACAAGATGCGAGAATCCAATATGATCAAGTACTTAGAAAAGATGAAAGATCTCACATCAGACCTTGCATCCCTGAACATTCAACAAATCTTGAGTTTCAAGAATGCAAGGCTAACCTCTTGTCAAAGTTCGCCACCATGAGAGTTACTGATCTCAAAAGGAGTTTGTACATTGAAATTCTAGAAGCTCAAGCATCGAAAAGACCAATTGGCACTCCTCATCCTCGGACAAGTCCAGTGAATGCCGAAGAGGATAACACTGAAGGGGATAACCCTTCGAGGATCCCTTGAAAAGGCCAATAGCTCTCCTTATTCTCGGATGAGTTAAGCAGAGGTCGAGGATAACATCGAAGGGGTTAGCCCTTCGAAGATCCTCAAAAGGGCCAACTGGTGCTCTTTGTCCTCGAATGAGTTGAGGGGAGACTGAGGATAATGTCGAGGGGTAACCCTCTGGGAACCCATCGAAAAGATCAACTGGTGCTCCCCCTCTTTGAACAAGTCGAGTGGAAATCCAGGACAATATTGAAGGGGCTAACTCTTTGGGACTCCTCAAAAAAGTCAACTGATGCTCCTCATCCTCAGACAAATCGAGTGAAAGCCAAAAACAACATCAAAGGGGCTAACCCTTCAAGGACCCATCAAAAAGGCCAATTGGCACTCTTTATTCTCAAATGAGTTGAGCGGAGGTTGAGGACAATGTCGAAGGACTAATCCTCCATCGATCCCTTGAAAAGGCCAATTGTTACTCCTCATCCTCAGATGAGTCAGACAGATGTCGAGGATAACATGGAAGAAGCTAACTCTTTGGAAACCTCTTAAAAAGGTCAACTAGTGATCCTCATTCTTGGATGAGTCAAGTGAAGGTCGATGATCATGTCAAAGGGGCTAGCCCTTTAGGGACCTCTTGAAAAAGGTCAACTAGCACTCTTTATTCTCAGACGAGTTGAACGGAGGTTGAGAATAATGTCAAAGGGACTAATCCTCTGGGGATCTCTCAAAAAGATCAACTGATACTCCCTATCTTTGGATGAGTCGAGTGAAGGCTGAGTATAATGCCGAAGGGGCTAACCCTTTAAGAATCTCTTGAAAAAAACCAAATGGCACTCTTTATCCTCCGACAAGTCAAGCGGAGGTCAAGGATAATATTGAAAGAGCTAACCCTCTAGGAATCCTTCAAAAAGGTCAATCGGTGCTCCTCATCCTTGACGACTTGAGCAGAGGCCGAGGATAATGCCAAAAGGGCTAACCCTCCGAGAATGTCTTGAAAAAGCCAATTGGTGCTCTACATTCTTAGACTAGTCGAGCAAAAGTCGAGAACAATATTAAAGGGGCTAACCTTCTGGAGACCCCTCAAAAAGACCAACTAGCACTCCCCATCCTCGATCGAGTCGAATAGAGGTTGAGGACAACATGGAAGGGACTAACCTTTTGGGGACCCCTCGGATAGGCCAATCGGTGCTTCTCATCCTCAAATGAGTCAAGCAGAGGTTGAGGATGATGATGAAGGGGAAGCCTTCCTGGGACCCCTTGAATAGGTCGACCGGTGCTTCTCATTCTCAAACAAGTCGAGTGGAGGCCGAGAATATTGATGAAGGGGAAGCCCTCCTAGGACCCCTCGGCTAAACTGGCCAAAATACCTCACCTAAAGGCAAAGTCGATGAAGATTGGATTGGAATCATGGAGCATGGCTACATACATCCTACACACAATAGATTAGCTAAATAGATCCCAGTCTCCATAACTTGGAGAACCCTATGGATGGCAATTGGGAGCAAGCAATGAGAACAAAATCAAAGAAATAAGATTTGCATTAAAAGAGGAAAAAGGTTTACATTGGGTCAGTTGGACCAATTATAAAATCAATACGGTCGAAGCCGAAATATACCAAAAATATCTGACCACAAAATTTGCTCAGTCATTATTGAGCTTGGCACAAAAAAATAAAAAAGAAAAAAAAAAGAAAAAGAAAGAGATCCTAGTTTTGGGCATCGATAGGGGTGTCGAACTTCTCGGTTAGAGCATCAGGTTTCGTCAATGTGATCATGGGTGGAGGCTGGGGGGTAGCTTTAGCAACCTCGATCAATGCATCCATGGCGCCATCCAACCTTACTCTCTCTCTTTGGCATCCATACCTTCATCTTTGACATCCAACCGGCTGAGGTCAAGGTTCAAGAAGAGGCTCTAAACCTTGACCCTACAGTCTGCCATGCCCTCTAAGGAAGATTCAGCGGCGAACTCTAACTTGACCACCAAAAAATCGTTCAAAGAATGAAAATCTAGGACCACCTCAGCCTTCACAGTCTCGAGCTTCTTCTTCTACTAGGCAACCACTGCATGGAGGGCATCGATCACTCGAGCCTCGGCTTGGACCTAAGCATTAGTGACCTTGATCTCCATCGCCTAATTTTGGCCTTCAAGGATTTAACCTCCCTATTGGTCGCTACCTCCAACTCCAAGGCCTCGGCTACCTTCTTCTCAATCTGTACAACCTAGGCCTCGGCCTCCTTCGATGTCTGTCAGGCTGCCTTTAAAACTCCCATGAAGTGATCCATGTGATGGATGAGTTGTGGAGAAAATCAGGTTAGTTAAAAAAAATAGAAGGAGAAGAAGAGCAAATTTTTTGAACTTATCCAAAGGAGAGAGTCAAATGAGTCCTTGATGTGGCATCTAAAAACTTCCGTATTAATGGTGTCAATGTTAATTAGGAGGATGGTAGCCCAAAGCAGCTCACAGACGATCTAATTATTCTTCAGGCCAAACCTCTGGTCTGAGCTTCCTACCTGGGTTCTATAGGAGACTTTTGAGGGGCCAAGGCTGGGGGATCAACTTGACAAGGAGATCCATGGGAAGAGCCTCAAAGTGTTGCTGCACTTTGGAGAGAACACTACAACAGAAAAGGGTATTAGTGATGAAAAAATTCATCGCTAATAATCAATTTTTATCGCTAATAATTATTAGCGATGAAATTATCATCACTAATATTTAGTCACAAATAATGACGTCATTGATAATTTTTTACGACGAAATAAAATTTTCATCACTAATAATCGATATTATCGATAAAAAATTTTCATTATTAAATTTTTTTTTCGAAAATTATTTACAATGAAAAATTTTAGTCATAAAAAAGGATAATTTATCATAAAATATTATGTCACTAATAAAAAAATAATTATTTATGATGAATATTATTCATCACTATTAATTTAATTAAAAATTTTTATGAAACTAAAAAATATTAGTGACGTAAATTTTTCTCATAAATATGTTAATTTTTGACATAAATTTTTATCACTAATAAATTATCAATTATTTATGATAAAAATATTTTTATTACTATTAATTTAATTAAAAATTTTTATAAAAATAAAATTTAAAAAAATATTAGTGACATAAATTTTTTATCACAAATATGATAATTTTTTATGCATATTTTCATTACTAATAAATATCAATTATTTATGATAAAATTATTTTCATCGCTATTAATTTAATTAAAATTTTTATAAAAATTAAATTTAAAAAAAATATTAGCAATGTAAATTTTTCATCATAAATATGATAATTTTTAATGCAAATTTTTATCACTAATAAATTATCAATTATTTATGATAAAAATATTTTTATCATTATTTATTTAATTAATAATTTTTATAAAAATTAAATTTAAAAAAAATATTAGTGACATACATTTTACATCATAAATATTATAATTTTTGACATAAATTTTTATCACTAATAAATTTTTAATTATTTATAACAAAAATATTTTCATCATTATTAATTTAATATAAAATTTTGATATTTTTAAATTTATTTAAAAATTTATTTATGATCAATTTTTCATTGCTAATATATTTTTTGGTGACTAATATTTTGTTATAAATAATTTCATCACTAATAATTTATACATATTTTTTTTAAAAATAATTTATGAATATATATATATTTAATTTATATTTATAATATTTTTTATAAATTAATAATAAAAAAATTAAAATAAAAAAATCATATAATAAATTTATAAATAAATTTTATCATTTTATTATATTAAATTAAAATTATAAGAGATCTAAAATAAAAATAAAAAGCTACATAAATAAGCCGTCAAGTATCAGTATCTGCAGAAGAAGAACGGACTGGGAAAGGAGAGTGCTCAGAAGAACTCAGATCGATCTGCTGCTGCCTCATCAGCTACATCATCTGCTCCATCTGTGCTATCCGCTCCATCATCTGGATCTGAAAATATTGATACTCGTCAATGTGTGCAGTCAACTTACCAGCTCACTGCTCAGCCTTCCTCTGCACCTTTGCCAATCGAGCATCGTAGGCAGCATATATGTCAGCCTTGGATGAGCGTGAGGATGAGGAAGCACTGATCCGATGCCCTAAACTCCTAACATAACAGGATCTCGTATTAAGCACCTGATCACAGATCTCGTCATCTATGGGTGCGATCGAGCCCTCAAAGGTAAACTGGGATCTGATGTCTATCATACGATCCTGAAAATTAAAGTTATAGTTATTTTAATTTTATATTAAAAATTAAACTATAAATAAATAAATAATTAAAAAAACTTATAAAAAGCTCTTGACTCTCCATCGTCCACTCTCCTGACCGTCGCTGGTGGGTCTGCTGGTAGATATTAATCCTATCAAGAAGCTCACCACTCTCTGCATCTCTCTGTAATTTGAGAATAATTAATTAAAAATTTTTTAAATAGTTAGAGCATTAAAATATACTAATTAGAAATTACTTATCATCTTTTTCATATGATAAGCGAATGATCTCGAACCCCCATAATGCGATACGATCTGTCTCGCCCGATTTGTGGCATTCTAGGCACATCGTCTCTGTAAAGTTAGCAATCAAATTAGTACATAACAAATTAAATTTAAGAATAAATGATTCAATCATTAAACTCTAAAAAAAAATTTGGATATGTAACTTGATATGTCGGATCCTCGTAATGCCGGCATATGAGAGCCCAATCATCCATAGTGATGCTGTCATAGGGTCGCTACTGTGCTGCCTCCACCCTATGATCCTGCATCACATGGTATCAATGCTGATGGATGAGGTGGTGGTACTTCTTGAAATGTAAAGATAAATGAGCATCCACAACTCGTCGCATGCGAACATCCTCAAAATCAATAATATCAAATATACCCTGTCAATAATAAATATTAGAAGAATATCGTGCTAATTAAATATTCATAGTATAATTTATTTTATCTGTAACTGGGTGTAAAAAATTTTTCTCTGAGCTGATACAACGTTATGCCAATTGAAAAGCATGACGGAGGCATAGCTGCAGCATATGATGCCCAGCTCGATTTGTCACGGCTCGCATCATCCCCTAATGGGCCTGATGTAGCTGGATGGTATCTCTATATGGAGATGCTATCTCGGGTGCTCGCATCTCCAACACTCTAGAGTGAGATTTTTTGATGAACCTCGCCCTCACCTCACCACTGGTAGAGACTTTCCTGAAACAACAATAAATAAATCATTAGTATGATAGCTATCTAAATAAAAAAAAAAATCAAATTTTATTATATAAAAAGTATAATAATACCACTCGGACCCACCTCATTCGGATCCACTGCACTGAAATCTGTCAGTGTAGGACCTTCTAGCAACAGAGTTGGTGCGATAGTGAAAATCGATGAAGGTGCCTCAACCTCTAAGGTAGACTGCGAACGCGAACATCATCGTCTGTCTCCTGATGTCATACCTGCAATTCTTGACATATAAATGAATATAATATTGAATAATAATAATAAAAAATAAATTACATTCTAATGAATAGAATTATATCGTATACCATTATTGCAAGAGAAGATTGAACAAAGAATATAGATCTACTGATCAATATTCGTATCTCCCTTGATGTGTAGATCCTCCTTCGAATTACAATAATCAACATATGTATTGTCTTCTATCTCATCGTCATTTATAAACTGATCGTCGCCCTCTGACTCATCAAGATTAAATATAAAATCAACTTCAACTTCATTGGATGGTAGATTAGCCCTATTTAAAGGAGCTGTTACAAGTTCTTCATCAACAAGAAGTTCGGCTAATATTTATTTTTTCTCTTGAAAAGCTTCCTCTTTATGTAAATCTATATTTTCATCCATCCCTAATCGGATTGGTATATCATATATCCCTCTAGGTGTTATTTTTTGTACGACATACCAATTGATGAAAAAAGTACAGAGTTTCATGCATGAATTGCAAAACATTTTTAAAATGTAATGCAGCAGAATATGTAAATTAAATAATTTAATATAAAAATATATGTAATCAGATTACTAAACTCTACAACTAGGACCTATAACATGTCATATTACATTTATAAGTCAGAAAATAAAAGCTTTGGTATTGATCAAATCAATATCCTAGATCTAAAATAGTTTTAGATCTAAAACCTAGATCACATCTAGGTAAGAGAAGAGATCAGATATCTTACCTTCGCGCGGTCGAGAACTCTGTAGTTAATTTTTTTTATTACCTTTGGAGCCGCACACACATCTGGCCTCTACAGGTGATCCACACGAGGCTACAACAAAATCAGAGGTTCGTCGAACGAAGATCCGCTCGAAATGCTAGCTTCTTGCGGATCCCTCCGGATAGTTAATCTAAAAATATTCTTTGGATCTTTTGGATATTTCAAGAAATGAAGAATATGAGGAGGAATGAGGGAGAAGTCAAACCCTTTGACCTTCCTAAAATCAAAAATAATATATAATAGAAAAGGTCCTAAGGGAAGACAGTTCTTTTTTTCAGGACATCAATGATTGATGTCCTGAGAAGATCTCTATGCTAGGACATGAGGACACCTTCTTCTCTAGATATTTTTCAAACTTTCAGATCTTATGTTATCTGATTTTTCTCATAGAAAAATCTCATGATTGATGGAGAAGAAGAATTCTAAAAGAAATCTTAAGAGAAGATCTTCTTTTCTTCTTCTTCTTCTCTCATCAGGACATGATCAGATCATGTCCAAAATCAGATCACCATGCCCCAACTCATTGGAACATAGATCCACCATGCCATCCCTCTTTCTCTCTCATATTTTTATCATATAAAAATATAAAAATAAAGAGAAAATAAACTGAAAGAAAAACAATAAGAAAAATAATCTTCTCTCTTACCTTTTGTCTCTACAAGACATCAACTTTTGATATCTTGATAGAAGACTCGCCTCCAAAAAAATTGACACCTCAAAACACCCATGCCATCCTCTTTCTTCTCTGCTTTTTCTATGAAAAAACCATAGATTTTTGACTCCCTAAAATGATCATATAGAAGGCACCACTGTATAAGGTAGACTAGGTCAAAAGACCTAGTCAAACAAGGAAACTATGGGGCATCCAACTCTTGGACGCCCCTTCTCTTATTTTCTGCATGGAGAGTAGGAAACTATGCACAAAAAAGGCATCATAAAGAAAAGGTAGGCATGGAGAAAGTTGGCGCAAGAGAGGGGAGAGGAGTTCTTGTGAAGAGAGATTTTTCAAAAGGAAATAAACCCAAACCACTTTCCATAATAAACTCAAATCACTTTCCATAATGAACCAAATCAAATCTGATTCAAATCTCTAGAATAAGTTGTGTGAGATTACTTTCCTTAGATGTGAATATCACGTAAAAAATATCTAAAAATAAATATGTGGGCGTGGGCTTTCTTAGGTGATGCAAGGGAGAAGATGGAATCCTAGTCTAACTAGGATTCTCATATAGACTAGGTCAAACTCTTTGAACCCAATCCAAATTAATTGCAACCTAATTAAGGATGATTTAGTCTAACTAGGAGCTAATTAAATCAGATTAAATAATATTTAATTCTAATTTAAATCCAACTTAATTAAGAATTAGGTGCATACAAGTCCTAATCGAACAGGGACTTATTCTCCCTTGCAACTGACTTATCCAATAAATCAATTAGACTTAATCCAATTAAGTCCAAACTAATTTTAATTGAATCAAATTCAATTAGACTTAATCTCAGCCCAATTATTAATCAGATTGAGCCAATTAGCAATCCAATTGCTAATTGATCCTCCTGCAGCACTTGCAATAGGTCAAATATCAATCACATTGATCGTTTAACCTTAGAACGATTCTCAATCATCGATTAACCATCTGATTAGGTTACAACCTCTTATATGTGTGACTCTATAGTTTGAACCTAAGTCGGTAGCACAGAAACTAATTTCTATACCAGTCGAAGTAATCATCTAGCAATAATTCCGATATCCAGATAGGTCGAATGTATGCAAAGCAACATTCTAAGAATCTTGACCCATGGTTACCATATAATTTATCCTTTGATCAATAATGCTCAAGACAACTTCGAGTATGCTGTCAACACTCATACAAGTCATCTCTATTATATCTCAAAATTTTGCAAATCTGTGACTCCTCACGAGGATTACCCAGGCCAAGATTTTGCTAAATTGAAACACAGCGAGACATTCTCTTCCTAAAGTTAATCAGGAGTGGTCAATCTCATCTTGACTCATACACCGACTTCACAAGTACTTGACTATATCCAAAAATCTTTCGAACCTATATTAAAAATACAGACAGTCCGGCACCAAAGTACAGTGAGTTACTTGCAAGTCACCGTGGTGATCTCTGATCAGAGGAACACTTATACCCATTGGCCTTAGCTAGCTACTCTTGATAGTAGAGTGTTACATTGATCACATTCAGTGAAGATGTACTCCTACATCTCACTGAATGTCATACCAGTGTCTCCACACCACTTGGTTACGAGGACAACCAATGCATATGGCATACAGCGATCTACACTTGATAATTATCGTCCTTATTAATAACTTATCATTTGATCGTGAATAATTTAAGAACCATCCGATAAATCCTCCTTTATCGATTGATTGTGGTTCTAAAGATTTATCATAATTTAGGAGTTCATTTAAGGAAGATAGAACTTTTATGATGAACCTACCAAATAACTATTATTATTAGATAATTCATATATTAATTCCAATCATCTACCACTTAGATGATTGGCTTTAGGACACATTTTTCAACAACTCTCACTTTACTAAAGCAATCAAAATGATATCAAATATCCTATCTTCCATTTGATTTCGTAGAACTTCTCAGTTCGAGGCCTTAGCAAATGGGCCGGTCAAGTTCTCCTTTTTCATCGATCTTCCAAAGATCGATGTCACCCTGATCTAAAATCAAAGGTGATAGCAATACAAAGTATACTGGTCCTTCGATTCTTTAGCCAGAGCTATGGCTCCAGTGCTACGATAGGACTGGACCATCGGTGGAGGGTGCCACTCTCAACCTGCTAATGAAGCTCAGCAACTACACAGCTTACATGACAGCATCATATGCTACGATGTACTCTATATCACTAACTAGTAGGCTAAAGTATCCTGCTTGAAATCTTTCCAGCAGATTGCTCCTACAATTAGGGTATGATCCGATACTTTCTTGTTGTCATCTTGATCTGACTGAAATCGAAACATCCACATGTTTAAAGTCAGTATTTCATATTTGAGTCACTGGACCTTAGTATTTTCAAATACTTAAGGATTGTCTATACAATCTTTCAGTGGTTCTTACTTAGATCAGACTGGTATCTGCTCACTACCATTAGTGAGTATACCATATCTGATCTTGAACATGAGAAATTTGATGACACCCAAATCTTTATTCCTTGCAATGCTGGAATGCCATTCCGATTAAGAGAATTTCATCCAAGACAACATAAGGAATAACACTACAGAATATTTTGCCCACTTATAAATGCAGGGTTCCTCTTTGTTCATAACAAAGACATATTCAAAACGTATGTTCCAACTCTGGGATAATAACGAAACGGCTTTATAGGTCTCTACCTTCCGTCTGCGCTACTCTGATCCTTTTGAAAAATTCATTCACACCCAATGGGTTTTATCCCTTCAGGTGAATCATCTAGTGTCCATACACTATTGATTTTCATAGACTTCTATTTGGATTTAATGACTTCAAGCCACTTCTCAGAGTTAGACCACTGCATTGCATCCCTATAGGTGATCAGATCCTTGTTAATCTCATCGAGCTCAACAGGATCGCCATCCCAGACCTAGACACTGAAGTGTTTGTCCGGCTAACGGGTACTCTACCAGATCTCCTTAAAGGTGTTACTTTAATGGCTCCGAGTTTGATCTAATCAAATTCGATTCTGTAGGTTTACTAGATTATGTCGTTTCATTTTCTACAGTCAAACTTTCAAGTTCAACTTGATAGGCATCAGTTCCTTCTCTAAGGAACTCCTTTCCAAAAGGAATGCCCACTGCTGATGAGCATCTTATGTTCTTCAGCATGTTAGAATTAGTAACCCTTAAACACCTATTGGATCAAGAACCAAGTTTATCTGTATGCAAACCTTTGACATAGGCCGATCAACTCCAAACCCAAAGGTGAGAGAGTCTAGGTCTATGCCCGATCCATATCTCATATGAAATCTGCATAACAGACTTACTCAGTATATTTTCAGAGTAAAACAGGTAGTCACACAAGAGCACAATCCTGAAACAGGCAGAGAAGTGAACCCTATCTGGATTGAACCATGTCTAACAAAGTTCAACTTCTCCTTTCAGATACACTGTGTTCTGAAAAGGAATCCACTGAGAGAGAATCCTAATTCTCTCCTAGATATGTCACAAACTCACTGGATAAGTATTCGCCTCCTCGATCTGATCGAAGAGTTCTAACACCTTATCCAGTTTGTTTCATATTTCATTATTGAATTATTTGAACATTTCAAATGATTCAGGCCAGATGCACCCATGCCCAGATAGGTCGTCTGTAATGAAATATTAATATCTTCCTCTGGCACTTAAGTTCACAGGTCTACATACATCACTATGTATGAGACTTAGAACTTTATCAGCTCCTTCACCTTTTTCATTAAAAGGTGACTTTGTCATCTTTCCAAGAAGACAAGACTCACAGGCTATCAATGATTCACAATCATTGATGTGAGATTTTCTCTCAAGCTAATCTATTTATCTTGTTCTTGTCAAGGTGACAAGCTATAATGCCAAAGATAGACATCCATGACATTATCTAACTTGGGTGTGTACATTACACTTAATAGGCTGTGTAAATGTTAAATATCATTTCTTTATTGTTCATGTATTATTGTAAATTATTATAATAATATCACAATAATCTTCCTTTATTAATGAATGATGATCATCTTTGGCCAAAAGGCCAACAAAGATTACATTCATCATAAACAATGGACAATAGTAACAATTATCTAAATGATAATATTTGAAAATAAGCTCTACAATTCTAAAGTTAGGATTGGAATAAGACTTCCATCCCTAACATTCAAGAATCTCTCACCATTTTCAAACATTCTATTTACTTGTAGTCCTAGCAATAAATTGCATAAGACCATCGGTATCTAATACCTAGTAGTAGAATTACATAGAGAAACTTTAAGGTATTATCATATAACATCCTTGATGAGCAACTCTTGCTCCTTTCACTTGTTCAGCCTATTATGGTCAAGGGAAGCAAGACAATTCTTCTTCCTATGACCCTGCTTCTAACAGTAGAAGCAACATGCCTGATTTGGATCAATTTTGGACTAATTATTTTGACTGGACTAAGAAGCCCAATACGAACCCATTCGTACTGCTGAACCAAATTCAACTTTCGATACTAATTATCGAAGTTGGGTCCCATAAGACATCACTGTCTAACAGCGATAGAGCAATTAAGGTTTAGCCTTATTTTGAGAAAAGAGAACAATGACCTAATGTATATGAATTATTTTAAGCCTAGAGACTTGAATTTTAGTCTCAAGATTCTCCACTATTTTATTCAAATTGGTAGCTTCTACCTCCAATTCGAGAATTACTTTAATTTTCTAGTAGGTACTAGAATCCACATAGACTACACACAAGTCCGACTTTGGTCGGCCAACCCATCTGCATCTACGGATAGGTTCATTAACAATTATTTCTCCAAACAACTTCTAGTAATTTAATTTTATCCCAAAATCTAATCAGTAGGCTTTGGCCTCCACTGTAAGGATCCGGTTAGGTCCAACCATTAACATGACCATACTTGTGCATCTAACCAATGAATGATTAAGCCCAACTTTGGTTGGCCAACCTAACCACCATTAGAGAGATACTTCAATCATCATATGATGAGTGATAATTCCATTAGTCAACAAGCACCAGGCCTTTGGGTCTGCAATGATTATTGAGTTAATGGACCCATTATCAAACACCTTAATGGGAGGCTATGACTCAGTTATCTCCATAACTTTGTCATTTTAAGGACCTAATAATTTTAGAGATTTAAAATTATTAGTGATTTAAGGATAAAAGGACATGGACCAATTTGCTCCCACTGACTTCACCAAGTCAAGTCCTCCCACTGACTTCTCAAGTCATTAACAAGGACTAGGATCAAATTTGGTCCATGGGCACCTAGATCAGTCTCACTGAATGAAATCAGACTCACTGATTTTCTATGTGACATGGGTTAGCATCGAATCAATGAGCAACCTAATCAAGACCTGATTAACCACATTGGCCAGGTAAGTATGATCGGTGGGAGGGTCTGCCAAAGCTTGCCTTAGACACCATAAGAAATGGCCAGATAAGCGGGTCCAATTAAAAACCACCGTCAGGTTTACCTTAGACACCAACTGGTTTATCAGTTTTGATTTGGTCTACCTAAAGACTCGGGCTCAACTGCTGAGCCACGATCAGTGTCCATTTGTTAGATATATGGACTTTGATTAACTACAACTATTGAAGTGATCTATAGAAATGACCTAATCCTAATTAACTTTTAATTAGGTTTGATCAATTTCTTAACTTAGTCCATATTTAATCTAACCCTAGGTCTAACCCAGTTAATGACCTGATCAAAGCTAACCCATTACCCTTTAACCCATGTTTTATGAAATTGTCTTAGGATCTTTAAATCACAAACCTAGATCCTAAATAATCACTTAATTCTTTTAATTAAGTTCATGGCTGAGGGTTGGGGTTCGGCATTTGAAAATCATTTTCAACTTTTGAAAGGTTTAATACAATCTAGTGTTGTTTCACTAAATAGGTCGACTCATTTCAAAAATGGGTCGGCTTATTTCACTAACAAATACTAATTATAGGTTAAATAATTAAAATAGTCAGAAAAATAATTAGCCAACTTTTCAGTCGAGCTGGCATGCTGGTCGAGCCGTCGATTTTGAGAGCGGCTCGATCAGCAAACAGAACCTTCCAAGATCCTGTTCTTGGCTGATTTTAATCTATGTACATTACATAAAAATTTATGAAATAAAATAGACCTAATCTAAAATATTCATGACAAGATTTATTTAAACTCTTTTTAATTTTTAGATCAACGTACCAGGACAACCTTTGCACTGTAAGGGGTAAACCTTACAGCAGGACAACCTACAGTCCGTGCGATCATTATTTTATTTTTTAGATTTATTTTAATACAATCATGAACATATTATAAAAGAACCTAGATGCTCTGATACCACTATGAAAAAGTGCAGGTTTCATGCATGAATTTAAAATATTTTGAAATATAAGCAGAAAATATGTAAATTAAATAATTTAATATACAAATACATGTAATCAGATTACTAAACCCTACAATAGGACCTATAACATGTCATATTGTATTTATAATCAGAAAATAAAAGCTTTGGTATTGATCAAATCAATACCTAGATCTAAAACAGTTTTAGATCTAAAACTAGATCACATCTAGGTAAGAGAAGAGATCAGATCTCTTACCTTCAGTGGGTTGAAAACTCTATGGTTGATTTTTTTTATTATCTTTGGAGCCGCACATGTCCGGCCTCTACAGTGATCCACATGAGGCTGCAACAAAATCGAGGTTCGTCGAATGAAGATCCGCTCGAAGTGCTAGCTTCTGTGGATCCCTCCGGATGGTTAATCTAAAAATATTCTTCGAATCTCTTGGACATTCCAAGAGATGAAGAATATGAGAAGGAATGAGAGAGAAGTCAAACCTTTGACCTCCCTAAAATCAGAAATAATATATAATAGAAAAGGTCCTAAGAGAAGATAGTTCTTCTCTTTCAGGACATCAACGATTGATGTCCTGAGAACATCTCTATGCTAGGACATGAGGAGACCTTCTTCTCTAGATATTTTTCAAACTTTCAGATCTTATGTTATCTGATTTTTTTCATAGAAAAATCTCATGATTGATGGAGAAGAAGATTCTAAAAGAAATCTTAAGAGAAGACCTTCTTTTCTTCTTCTTCTCTCATCAGGACATGATCAGATCATGTCCAAAATTAGATCACCATGCTCCAACTCATTGGACATAGATCACCATGCCATCCCTCTTTCTCTCTCAAATTTTTATCACATAAAAATATAAAAAAAAAAGAAAATAAACTGAAAGAAAACAATAAGAGAAAACAATCTTCTCTCTTACCTTTTGTCTCTACAAGACATCAACTTTTGATGTCTTGATAGAAGACTCTCCTCCAAGAAATTGAAGCCTCAAAACACCCATGCCATCCTCTTTCTTCTCTACCTTTTCTATGAAAAAATCACAGATTTTTGACTCCCTAAATCATCATATAGGAGGCACCACTATATAAGGTAGACTAGGTCAAAAGACCTAGTCAAACAAAGAAACTATGGGCTCCCACTCTTGGATGCCCCTTCTCATATTTTTGCATGGAGATTAGGAAACCATGCACAAAAGAGGCATCATAAAGAGAAGGTAGGCATGGAGAAAGTTGGCACAAGAGAGGGAGAGGAGTTCTTGTGAAGAGAGACTTTTCAAAAGGAAATAAACCCAAACCACTTTCCATAATAAACCCAAATACTTTTCATAATGAACCAAATCAAATCTGATTCAAATCTCTAGAATAAGTGGTGTGAGATACTTTTCTTAGACATGAATATCACATAAAAAATATCTAGAAATAAATATGTGGCGTGGGCTTTCTTAGGTGGCGCAAGGGAGAAATGGAATCCTAGTCTAACTAGGATTCTCATGTAGACTAGGTCAAACTCTTTGAACCCAATCTAAATTAATTGTAACCTAATTAAGGGTGATTCTAGTCCAACTAAGAGCCTAATTAATTCAAATTAAATATATTTAATTCTGATTTAATCCTAACTTAATTAGAATTAGGTGCATACAAGTCATAGTCGAAGAGACTTGTTTCTCCCTTGCAACTGGCTTATCCAATAAAATCAATTAGACTTAATCAATTAAGTCCAAACTAATTATAATTGAATCCAAATTCAATTAGACTAGATCTAGCCAATTGCTCAATCAGATTGAGCCAATTAGCAATCAATTGCTAATTGATCCTCCTGCAACACTTGCATTAGGTCAAACATCAATCACATTGATGTTTAACCTTTAGAATGATTCTCAATCATCGATTAACCATCTGATTAGGTTACAACCTCTTATGTGTGTACCCTATAGGTTCAACCTAAGTCGGTAGCATAGAACAATTTTTATACCAGTCGAAGTAACCATCTAGCAATGGTTCCGACGTCCAGATAGGTCGAATGTATGCAAAGCAACATTCTAAGAACCCTGACCCATGGTTACCGTATAATTCATCTTTTGACCAATAATGCTCAAGACTTCGAGTATGCTATCAACACTCATACAAGTCATCTCTATTGTGTCTCAAAATTTTAAATCTCGTGACTCCTCACGAGGATTACCCAGGCCTAGGTTTTGCTAAATTGAAACACAGTGAGATATTCTCTTCCTGAAGTTAATCAGGAGTGGTCAATCCCATCTTGACTCACACACTGACTTCACAAGTACTTGACTGTACCAAAAATTTTTGAACCTATATTAAAAATACAGGCAGTCCGACAAAGCACAGTGAGTTGCTTGCAAGTCACCGTGGTGATCTCAGGTCGGAGGGACACTTATACCCATTGGCCTTAGCTAGCTACTCTTGATAGTAGAGTATTACATTGGTCACGTTCAGTGCAGATGTACTCCTACATCTCACCTGGATATTCATACCAAGTGTCTCCACACCACTTGGTTACGAGGACAACAAGCATATGGCATACAGACCTACACTTGATAAGTTATCGTCTTGTTAATAACTTATCATTTGATCGTGAATAATTTAAGAATCATCCGATAAATCTCCTTATTAATTGATTGTGGTTCTAAGGACTTCATCATAATTTAGGAGTTAATTTAAGGAAGATAAACTTTTATGATGAACCTGCCAATAACTATTATTATTAGATAATTCATATACTAATTTCAATCATCTACCACTTAGATGATTAGGCTTTAAGACATATTTTCAACACCAATACCTCGATACTTTAGATCCTTTCCAATATATTATTTTTTTGCTTGAGTTGCTAATATCTATGGATCATTTGGTACCATGTTTGTATAAATTTATACTGTATAAAGTGTGGATCGATATGAATATCATCTTTTTTTTGCTAATATCCACCATTCATATTGAAAAAAGAATATAGAATTACTGACCGATACTTCAGTTCTATGATATTATAGTACACCCATAATATTCAATCTCTTTTTCTTTCATATCCTATCATAGTAATCTCACTATTCTGGGTCCGTCATTGCATCTCAAGCTCTCTTGTGAAATCTCATTCCTCCAACATGCAGGATGCGTAGTGGTTAACCCATTAATCAGGGACCCACATGCTAAATTATCAACTCACTCGATCGCACCATCTTCTTTATTGAAATACTTATATTTCATCTACACCATAACATAAAAAATTATGTTGGTTCTAATAATTATTTCTATAATTATTAAAAATAACATATTACTAGTCCAACTTACAAGATCATCAATCATTTTGCAAATTTTCTCCTATGTCAATCATTAGTATCCGTATTATTCTTCTGTATAGTATACTCTTGTGCTCACCGCAACAAGTCATGTTTTTTAATTTTACATTGATATAAAAAAATTATTTAGAACATTAAACAATATGCTAAGATGGTACTTACTCAATAAAATCTTTAATTTTTTCATAATTATTTAGAACATAGAGTATATCTTGGATAGCTCATTCACATCCATAAATTCATATCTCCTTCTACCAATGGGTCGAACTATCTATTTAAATATAGATAGCATCAGTTCATTGTCACCCCATTTACAGTCTGCGTTACAATCTGTATGATTAAATTTTATTTCGATATCATTAAGATACATCAAGTAGAATGTGACATACTCTGTAGCTATGTATACTTCCGCTATAAATCCTTCAAGCCGTGCTTTATTGCGCACATACTTTTTAGGATGCACAAGAATCTATAAATAAAAATAAATTTAAATTTTAAAAATATATTTACATCTTATAATTGATATGACAAAGTGTATATAATTTCTTTATCTTTCAATAGGATACATCCACCGATAATGTACTGGTCCGATCAAATAGCTTTCTTTGGAAGATGAATAGCCAGATACACCATAACATCAAAAAATGATATGAAATTTTTTTTTCTAACTTATAAAGAATGAGCATGATATCCTTTCTCAAACTTCTCAAGTAAATTAATTTTTAATTTTTGACAAACAGTTCTCAAAAAAATACTCCCAACTCAATCAATGCAGTTTGAACATCACTACCCAAATAGTCATGCATGACCATAGAAGCAAGCATTGCATCGTCACATGAGAGTCATGACAATTCATGCCAGAGATATTACCGTCGTCATTCTCAACACACCATG
>NC_025995.2:76171335-76216715 GCF_000442705.2 Elaeis guineensis | reverse complement strand
TGTTTTGCTAAATTGAAATACAGCGACTCATTCTTCTCCAACTCTTGGAGTGGTCAATCCCATCTCGATCACACTCTGACTTCGCAAGTACTTGACTGTGCCCAGAAGCCTTCCGTCCCTGAATTAGAAATTCAGTTAGTCCAGTACCAAAGCACAGTGAGTTGCTTGCAAGTCACTGAGGCGATCTCAAGTCTAAGGGACACTTATACCTATATCCCATCAGAGACATTCTCGACAGCAGAATGCTCTGGAGTTGGTCACGTTCAATGATGATGTACCCTTACATCTCACCTGTATGCCATACCAGTGTCTCCACACTCCTTGGTTAAGAGGACAACCAACCCATATGGCCTACAGCGACCTATGCTCGATAGAAGCTGTCGTCCTTATTAACAGCCTATCATTTGGTCGTGAACAGTTTTAAGGACTAATCGATAAATCCTCTCTTTATCGAACTTAAATAGTCCTAAGGACTTCATCATAACAACGGAGTTCATTAGAAGATGAAAGCTTATGATGAAATGCCAAATATATTTTATTTATTAACAAATCAATTACAATACTTGGTTGCTCAACCGTCAACAGCTTGACGATTGGCTTTTTGGGACACATTTCCCAACAACTCCCACTTGTCCTAAAGCCACTCGGCACAGTATCTAATACCCATCTTCGACTTGTGGTTGTCGAACTCCTTTATTGCCAGGGCTTTAGTGAAGGGGTCGGCTAGGTTCTCCTTTCCGTCGATCTTCTGAAGGTCGACGTCACCTCGATCCACGATCTCTCGGACCAGGTGGAAGCGGTGCAAGATGTGCTTCGTCCGCTGATGTGCTTTGGGTTCCTTCACCTGAGCTATGGCACCAGTGCTGTCGCAGTAGAGCAGGACTGGACCATCGAGGGAGGGTGCTACTCCGAGCTCGTTGATGAATTTCTCAGCCACACAGCTTCCTTCGCGGCATCCGATGCTGCGATGTACTCTGCTTCACAAACAGAGTCTGCCACAATATGTTGCTTGGAACTCTTCCAGTAGATGGCTCCACCATTCAGAGTAAAGATATAACCCAACACCTCCTGCTGTCATCATGGTCAGATTGAAAGCTGGAGTCTGTGAACCCCACAAGTTTCAGATCTGACTCGTCATAAACCAACCATTGGTCCTTAGTATTTCTCAAATACTTAAGGATGGCTTTAACTACTTTTCAGTGATTTTCTCCAGGATCAGATTGGTATCTACTCACTACTCCTAGTGAGTATGCCACATCTGATTTTGTACATGTCATGGCGTACATGATAGATCCCACGGCTGAAGCATATGGGACTCTACTTATACGCTCTCTCTCTCAGGAGTTGTCGGACAATCCTTCTTAAGAGAGAAAATTTCTTGGCCTATCGATAGATAGCCCTTCTTGGAATTCTCCATGCTGAACCTCTTCAGCACAGTGTCTATGTACATGGACTGGGATAACCCAAGCATCCTTTTAGATCTATCCCTATAGATCTTCATCCCTAGGATGTAAGATGCTTCACCCAAGTCCTTCATGGAGAACTGTGATGACAACCAAACTTTTATTTCCTGCAGTGCGGGGATGTCATTCTCGATTAAGAGAATGTCATCCACGTACAAGACAAGAAATACCACAACTGGACCATTTGCCCATTTATAGATGCAGGGCTCTTCTCCATTCTTAATGAAGCCATACGTTTTGATCACCTTATCAAAATGCATGTTCCAACTCTGAGAAGCTTGCTTCAGTCCATAAATGGATCTCTGAAGTTTGCACACTTTGGACTCATCTGTGGATGTAAACCCCTCAGGTTGTATCATATACACCTCTTCAGTCAGCTCTCCATTCAGGAAAGCTGTCTTTACATCCATCTGCCAGATCTCATAATCTAGATGGACAGCTATTGCAAGCATTATCCGAATAGATTTGAGCATTGCCACAGGAGAAAATGTCTCATCATAGTCAATACCATAACGTTGACGATACCCCTTGGCTACCAGATGGCTTTATAGGTCTCCACCTTTCCGTCTGCGCCCCTTTTCCTTTGAAGACCCATTTACACCCAATGGGTTTAACCCCTTCAGGTGGGTCAACCAATGTCCATACATCGTTGACCTTCATGGACTTCATTTCGGATTTCATGGCTTCATGCCATTTTTCGGAATCAGGTCTCTGCATTGCATTCATATAGGTAATCGGATCCTCATTATTCTCATCAAGTTTGATGGGATCACCGTCCCAGACCAAGAAACCGTAGTATCTGTCCGGCTGACGCGGTACTCTACCAGATCGCCTTAATGATGCAGGTACATTGGGCTCCAGATATGGTCTAATCATATCAGACTCAAGTTCAGCTATTGGTGTCGGTCCTTCTACCTGTTGAACTTCATCAAGTTCAATCTTAGAGGCAACGGTTCCTTCACCAAGGAACTCTTTTTCTAAAAAGATTGCCTTAAGGCTGACGAACACCTTTTGTTCATCAGCATGGAAAAAATATCCTTTTGTCTCTTTGGGGTACCTTATGAATGAGCATTTGTCAGACCTAGGTCCAAGTTTGTCTGTGACTAATCGTTTGACATAGGCCGAGCACCCCCAGACCCTAAGGTGTGAAAGTGCTGGCTTACGTCCCGTCCATATCTCATATGGAGTCTTAATTATAGATTTACTTGGAATCCTATTTAACAGATAACAGGCCGATTCGAGTGCATATCCGCAGAAGGATATCGGCAAGCTAGCAAAACCCATCATGGATCGAACCATGTCTAACAGAGTCCGATTCCTCCTTTTAGACACACCATTATGCTGTGGTGTTTCTGGAGGAGTCCATTGGGAGAGAATCCCATTCTCTCCTAGATATGTGAGAAATTCACTAGAAAGGTATTCTCCTCCTCGATCAGATCGAAGAGTTTTAATACTCTTCCCAGTTTGTTTTTCTACTTCACTTCAGAATCGTTTGAACATTTCAAATGAATCTGACTAATATTTCATTAGATAGACATATCCATATCGGGATAGGTCATCCGTGAAAGTTATGAAGTAGAAATATCCACCTCTAGCACTGGTGCTCATGGGTCCGCATACATCAGTATGTACTAGGGCCAAGAGCTCAGTAGCTCTCTCACCTTTTCCAGTAAAAGTGACTTGGTTATTTTACCAAGAAGACAGGACTCACAGGTTGGAAGTGATTCACAATCACTGACTTCGAAGATTTCCTCTTGAGTCAACCTGTTATTCTGTTCTTGTTTATATGACCTAGCCTATAGTGCCATAAGTAGATATTTGACACACTATCTAATCTAGGGTGCTTGCCAGTTGAATAGACTCTTATCAGGCTTGATCTTTTTGGTCTGGCTCTGCACTGATGTCCCAGCCTGAACTTGCACCTTCTTCATTTTCTTCTTCTTGTTCTTCTTTCCTTTCTCAAAGGGTCGAGAACCAGAAGACGAACCTCCCACTAAGTTCACCGACTCCTTATGGAGTTGGTGATCTTTCTCAAAGTTCTGAAGTAACCCCAGTAATCCGTGGTAGTTTACTTCAGGCTTTGTCATTCTATAATGAGTGAGGAATGGGAGATAAGACTTGGGCAGCGAGTTCAGTATTGCATCTTTCCCAAGCTGCTCATGCAAGGGAAAGCCGAGCTTGCTCAATCATTCCATCAGCTCGATCATGTACAATACATGATCAGTGACAGAGGCACCATCCCGCATTTTGGCGTTGAAGATGGCACAACTAGTCTTGTGCCTCTCCACATCATCGGGTGTGCCAAAGGCATCCTCCAACACTTGAAGCATGTCCTTTGGCTGAGCCGTCTCGAATCTGCAACTGAACTCGTCACTCATAGCAGCCAGCATGATACAGCGCACCGTGGTCCGGTCACTGAGCCATTTCTGGTAAGTGTCTCTGACTATTCCACGTGCATTGACAGCTGGCTCCTCAGGTGCAGGATCCATTATCACATATAGGATCCGTTCATGCTCCAGGACTATCTTCAACTTTCGGTACCAGCTACCGAAATTGGATCCCACCAACTTATCATTGTCCAACAATGATCGGAGCGATAGGGAAGTGGCCATATCTGCACAAAAGAGAACCATAACCTAATTAGTAATTGATACATTAAACCTAAAGATTTGGACTTTAATCAAAAGGTTTCTCCCACTATTTATTCGAATTGGTAGCCTCTACCTCCAATTCGAGGAATTACCCTAATTTCTTAGTGGGTAATAGAATCCACTTAGACGCACACAAGTCCAACTTTGGTTGGCCAACCCATGTACATTTAAGGGTAGGTTCATAACCAATTGTTTCTCTAAACAATTTCTAGTAATTTTAATTTTATCCCAGAAACCTAATCAGTAGGCTTTGGCCTCCACTGTAAGGATCCGGTTAGGTCCAACCATTAACATGATCATACTTGGTGTATCTAACCAACGAATGATTAAGCCCAACTTTGGTTGGCTCACCTAACCACCATTAGAGAGACACTTCCAAGTCGTCATATGATGAGTGATAATTCCATTAGTCAACAAGCACCAGGCCTTTGGGTCTGCAATGATTATTGAGTTAATGGACTCATTATCAAACACCTTAATGGGAGGCTATGACTCAGTTATCTTCATAACTTTGTCATTTTAAGGACCTAATAATTTTAGAAGATTTAAATAATATAGAGGATGAGGTCAGATGAACCAGCTTATCATGATCCTCCCACTGGCTTCACCAAGTCAGCTTAAGGGAGACCATTAAAAGGGCTGGTCTAGGAGCACCTAAATCAGTCACACTGATTTACCTAGCTGACATGGGTCAGCTCGAAAAGTCAAGTGATCCGATCAAAACATAATTTCACCAAGAGGCCAGGTAAGTTCGATCAGTGGGAGGATCTGCCAAAGCTTGCCTTAGACACCATCAGAAATGGCCAGGTAAGCGGGCTCCCAATTAAAAACTATCGGTCTGGTTTACCTTAAACACCAACTGGTTTAATTAGTTTCGATTAGATCAATCTAACAGTTCGTGCTAGACCGCTTAGCCAAGAATCAAGTCCATTTGGTTCTCGTTAAAGACATGGACTTGACCAACTACAACTATTGTAATTGATCTAGAGAATCTTTGACCTAATCTAAGATAATAATTGATTAGATTTAGTCAATTCTCTAATTAAGTCCATCTTTAATCTAACCATAGGTCTAACCCAATTAATGGACCTAATTCTCACTAACCCATTAACCCAATGTGTTATGATTTGTGTCTTAGGTTCTTCAATTCACAATCCTAGAACCTAATCAAACAACTTCTTAATTCTTAATTAAGTTTTGAGCTGAGGGTTGGGTTCGGTTTTTCAAAATATAATTTTCATATTTGTAAAATAATTTTACAATATGATTCTACCAACATATTGCATGTTTGATTCATAATCAAGATGCAAGTGAAATAAACATGAAACTACTTTAGATCTAATCTAAACAGGTTCATGTAATTGAAACAATTTCAACTTTAAACAATTTTTTTGCACAAAAATTATTAACAAAGAGATTTTATTTTAGATTTAAATATCTTTTAAATCTAATAAATCATAAATTTAATCTAGATCATATCTAACAAATTTATTATTAAAGATAGATCTACACAAACTAGGACAACCTTTGCACTGTAAGGGGTAAACCTTACAGCAGGACAACCTTACAGTTTGTGATTGATCTAAAATTTTAATTTCAGATTTAATAATCAGATTATAAATTAGATCTAATCTAAAAAATAATCTAAGCATGTATAAATAATCATGTAATAAAGAACCTAGGCTCTGATACCAATTGTAGGAACCAGATCTAGGGTTTCAGGGTTAGATCTTGAAACTTTTTCAAGATCATACAGCGAAAGACTAAAATAAATCAAAATTTATTTTCTAAAATCAGAGAATCCCTAGATCTAAGATCCTATTACATAATTATTACATAGTATTAAATCAAAAATTAAAATATATAAATATAGCATGAACTACATGTTGATCATATCAACATATTTCTATACCACATCTAATGTATGTATTAAACAATAGATCAGATCTATTACCTTGCAAGTTAGATGCTCTAACCTCACTGATCCAGGCTTAAGAATGATATTGCAAGCCGCACAAGCATCCGGCCTCTAGGAGTTGTCCACACGAGCCCACGAATCTCGATCAGAAGTCCTGCTTCAGAAAATCAGCACAGTATGCTAGTACTGCGCTGATCCTTCTTTGATGGTTGATCAGGTGCCTCCTTCTTCTTGATTTGGACTCTTCTAAAGATGAAAAGTAGAAGGAGGAGTTTCAGATCTAAGACACTCTCAGAAAACTCAAGATGGAGGGAGGAAAGATATGAAAATAAAAACCCTAGAAGAAGACCCTCTTCTTCTTCACGTTTTTCTCTCTAGACACCCAAACTTGCATCTTTTATATCTCCACGACCCAAAGGTATTTCTCTCTGATTTTTGGATGACACAAAGGTCTCTCAAATCTATGACTTCTCCTAAAATTTTACAAGGAAACTCATCTTATATAGAGAGATATGATAGAGTCCTTGTCTAGGTCAAACACCTAGTCAAGGCTTATCCAAACATGGCAAGTTAAGGGACGCCCAACTCTTGAGCACCTCCTCCATATTTTTGTGCATGGATCACCAGAAAAGGGTGCAAAATATAAACCCTAAAAGCCACAAAAATTTCAAAAAAAATTTGGATAAATTCGGTGCAAAATTGAAAGAGTTTTGGATTTCTAAAACTCTATCTCATAGAATTCGAAATCCAAACTTATTCCTTTTAGATTTGATCCAAACCACCTTCCATGTAAGAAAGAAGAGAGGAGACCTTTTGTGAACATGGGAGAGATCTGGGAGAGGGCTTTTGTCACACAAAATAAGTGGAGATTGACGTTGAATTAAGAGAGAGGGCGTGGAGAAGGCTTATGTGGCGCAAGGTGGAATCCTAGTCTTACTAGGATTCTGTCTTATGACTTGTTTTAATTTGGTTTCCCAAACCAAATCAAATCAAAATTAGATCAACCCAATTAAAATAGGTCTTAACTCAATTAAGAACCTAATTTAATCAGATTAAATTAGATTTAAATCTGATTTAATTTTCTAATCAAATTAGAAATTAGATTGACCCAAGTCCTAGTTGAACTAGGACTAGTTTTTTCTTACACTTGGCTTATCCAATAAACCAATTGGACTTGATCCAATCAAGCTCAAACCAAATATAATTAAATCATATTTAATTAGACTTAATCTCAGCTCATTGACTTAATCAAATTAAGCCAATTAGCAATCAAATTGCTAATCGATTCTCCTGCAACACTTGTACTGGGTTAAATGTCAATCGTATTGATCATTTAACCCTAGAATGATTCTTAATCGTTGATCAACCATCCGATCGGATCATGAACTCTAATGTGTATGACCTCATAGGTCTGAACCTAAGTCGGTAGCATAGAAATAACTTCCTATACCAATCGAAGTGACCATCTAGCAATGGTACCCGACGACCGGATAGGTCGAATGTGTAGAACAACATCCTTAGAACCCATGTGGATATAGTTTTCATATAATTCATCCCCTTGACCAAAATGATCATAGGACACCCCAGAGCTCAACTGTCAACTCTGATCAGGTTGTCCATATTGTATTTCAAAATATCAAATCCATCTGATGGATTACCCTGGCCAAGGTTTTGCTAAATTGAAATACAGCGACTCATTCTTCTCCAACTCTTGGAGTGGTCAATCCCATCTCGATCACACTCTGACTTTGCAAGTACTTGACTGTGCCCAGAAGCCTTCCGTCTCTGAATTAAAAATTCAGTTAGTCCAGTACCAAAGCACAGTGAGTTGCTTGCAAGTCACTGAGGCGATCTCAAGTCTAAGGGATACTTATACCTATATCCCATCAGAGACATTCTTGAAAGCAGAATGCTCTGGAGTTGGTCACGTTCAATGACGATGTATCCTTACATCTCACTTGTATGCTATACCAGTGTCTCCACACTCTTTGGTTAAGAGGACAACCAACCCATATGGCCTACAGCAACCTATGCTCGATAGAAGCTGTCGTCCTTATTAACAGCTTATCATTTGGTCGTGAACAGTTTTAAGGACTAATCGATAAATCCTCTCTTTATCGAACTTAAATAGTCCTAAGGACTTCATCATAACAACAGAGTTCATTAGAAGATGAAAGCTTATGATGAAGATGCCAAATATATATTTTATTTATTAACAAATCAATTACAATACTTGGTTGCTCAACCGTCAACAGCTTGACGATTGGCTTTTTGGGACACATTTCCCAACAGTAGCTGCATATATAAATTTTATATGTGCATTGGTGCAAGCTTTCGTTTAAATGGATATATACCATACTATTCTTCCAAATTCGACCTAGTAAAAACTCTAAAGTTAGGTTAATTAGATACTCATAAGTCGAGTGCCACCTCATCTCTTTTTATAGAGCCATACTATAATTCCAGTGGCCATCTAAAAATTATTTTATTCCACTAATTGATGCTTGCACAAATCTCAAAATAATATCTTTTGTTAGGTATAAAATACCCCCCGGCCGAAGTTTGTAAAAGATCGACCCCTTCAGGGCTTCTCCAGCTTCCGACCTTGTGTGGCGTCTCTCTGAACCCCCCCAGCCGTCCGAGCTTCCGGACTTCTCCGATAATGAGCTTCTCTATCCATCTACTATACCGTTCCAAAGGCTCTCTAGGCCTCACTGTCAGCCGACCTTCTACAGTGACCAACTATTCTCCGAACTCCTTTCGGACTCCGTCAATATCCGAACTTCTTCGACAACGAGATTTCTACAGAAATCGAACTCCATCCGAGTTTCTACAGCGGTCGACCGCCTTCAAGATTCTAATCGGACTCTTGTGAGAGCCGAACTTCTACTACGAACGGTCTACTCCGAACTTCTACTGCGAGCGGTCTACTCCGAACTTCTACTGCGAGCGGTCTACTCTGAACTCCTACAGCGAGCGATCTGCTCCGAACTCCTACAGTGGGAGGTAGACTTCAGCTGAGCTTCTTCATAGCCAGATCCCAGACGAGCTTCTACAGCGGGACAGGACCCACCGGCCGGATCGCTACTCCTAGTTCCCACGACAACCAATCTTCGATCGAGCTTTTACAATAAGCGGTCTCCTTTCAGCCTTCTGCAAGAACCAGACCTCGACCGAACATCCATAGCGAATGGATATCGAACGAGCTTCTATGACGGACGAACTCCGGCAGCTAGATTCTTACAATGATCGATCGCCTCCGACGTCTGTCGAACCTCCCCAACGCCATCCGAAGTCCATCGCCGATCGACCCCCCACCAAATCCTTCATGAAACCAAACTTCTTCGATGGATCATCTTCGAACGAGCTTCCACATCAGGCGAATCTCAGACGGACTTCTCTAGCAATCAGATTTCTACCGGACCTCACCAACGAAAAGTCTCCATCCGAGCTTCTACAGCAGATGACTCCCACCTGTAGTATCAGCACCTAACGTATCCGACAACAGTAAACTCGTTAGCAGCCTCGAAGACATCTGAGCTTCTCCCAGATCAACGGGATAGAGAGCCATCCCGCTCTATCAGATGTCCCAACCGAGCTCCAGCCGACAGATCCAAACTCTCTAGCAAGTCATGACAATGGCCACTACCCTGCTCCACTCTCTACAACAGATTCTGCGTGGCTCCACTACTCTCTGGCAAGTCATGACAACGAACACCACTCTAATCTCCGTAACAAACTCCACGTGGCTCTGAACGACCCCTAACGCCACTACTCTCCGTAACAAACTCTGGGCGGCTCTGAACAGTCCACTACCAGATGGTTACAGACGTCGCTGTCAATTAGTTACGCACTCCATCTATAAAAAGGGATCCCCAGATACGTTCTTCTCTAAGCTCAAAAACTCTATCTCAAAATTCTGCTAAAATTTTCACTCGAGCACTCCATTTCTGTTGAAGCAGAGTACTGACTTGAGCATCGGAGGGTCTTGCCGGAGCACCCCCAACTCCGGTTTAGACTTCCTTTGCAGGTCCCGATGACGGCCGCAGTCATCTCGACTCCAACAACTCCAGCTTCGGTGGAATTCTGCACCAACAGAATTGGTGCTAGAGGAAGAGCCTGTGTCTTTGCAGTGCCCTTGTTCTTGAAGGAGTACTCAACGGGACTACCTCCAGTCATCTCCTCCGACGTCCTCCTCTCCTTCTCCTATTAGATCTCCACCTGATGCCTTCCCGAAAGGCATCCACCAGACGATCCACGATCTCTGCGGTCAGATCTCAGGCTCCAGCCTCGCCATCAGTTTTTCAGGCTCCTCCTCCTCCTCCGGTAATGACGGTCGGTATGGAGCAGTTCGACCTGCTGGTTCAGCAGGTCAGAGGCCTCACTGAAGCAGTGCAGGCCATGCAGCAGCAGCAGCAACAGTCGCAGATGTCAGTGCGGTTGGAAAGAGCGTTGTCGGAGCTCCAAGATCCGATAGTGGGGTCAGGCCACTTGGGCCAGTCGTCCTGTCTTCCCCGACAAGAGGAATTCGAGGGTGGAGAGCCCCCAGTCTGATCATGATTCCACTCCCGAAAGATCCCTACCTCCACTCTACCAGAAGATCCTCGAGACTCGCAGTCGAGAGGACCTCCTGGATCGAAGGCTCCAGGAGATGAACCGACAGATCGAATAGCTCCGCCACGCTCCCCCTACTTATGGTGAGGACATCTGCACTGACCCTCCTTTCTCTCAAATGATCATGTAGGAACCGATCCCGCCAAACTTCAAGCTCCTCCAATTCGAAAGCTATGACGGGACCTCAGATCCGGTTGACCACCTGGAGGCCTTTCGGACAATAATGCTGCTCCATGGCACGTCAGACGCCATCCTGTGCCGAGCTTTTCCATCCACTCTGAAGGGAGCAGCAAGGAACTGGTACTCAGTGTTGAAGTCGGGTACCATTTTCTCCTTTGACCAGATGAGCCACCAGTTTGCGACTCATTTTGTTAGCAGCCGGCATCTCCGGAGAGGCTCGGAGTCCCTCATCAACATCAAGCAAAGGGAGGGAAAATCCATCCGAGCTTACATCAACCATTTCAACGTCGCCGCATTGGAGGTCCAGAACTTGGACCAATCGATCGCGATGGCCATCCTGAAGGGCGGTCTTCAGAAGAATGATCTTTTATTTTTCCTGAAAAAGAAGTATCCCAGGGACTTTGCTGATTCGCTGGCTCGGGCCGAAGGATATGCCCGAGCAGAAGAAGCCTTCAAGATGAAGGATGAGGAGACCGCGAAAGAGTGGCAGGCGGGAGACTCAAGCAAGCCCACAGTTGAAAAAGGGCCGAGTGAAGCTCGGCCGTGTTCTCAAACTCCTCCCGGACACAGGCATGTTCGGAGTCCTCCCCGAGCTCATAAGCAGAGAAGCCCAGACCGTAAAGTTCAGAGGTCTCCCCTCGAAAGATTCCACAGTTACGCCCCTCTCAACACATCGAAAACTCAAGTGTCGATGGAAGTTAGGGAGCAGCTGCCAAAGCCGGAAAGGATGCGCTCGCATCCCGAAAAGTGCAACCCGAATAAATTCTGTCTCTATCACCATGACCATGGCCACGACATGAAAGAATGCATTCAGCTCCAAGATGAAATCAAAGAGCTCATCAGGTGAGGTCGGCTCGACAGATTCATTCGACGCCGACCTGAAGATAGGGAAGACCGGCCTAAGGCCCTGCCGCAGCCGAAGCCGCTAAGGAGGGAGGGGCAACCTGAAGATCGGCCTCCTATTGGGATTATCAACTCCATCTTAGGAGGACCCCGACGAGAAGCAGACCTTTCGCAGCTATAGGGTTCGAGAAATCTACGAATGTATTACCAACAACTTTGCTCTAAATAAAAATTTCTTTCATATTCACATATTTTTTCTTCTGGCATAAGCTTATAACGACAGAAAGTAACTCCCCCGTACAAACGAAATTAAGCGTGTTAGGAACAGGAGGAGAACCTCGTCCTAACATGAGCAAAGATGAAGGCTTGATTTCTTAAAGACCGGATGGGGGGAGAGGCCCTTGCAACGGCCCTTATGTGCCTCCACAGCCTTGTTAGGAGCAGGAGGAGAACCTCATCCTAACATGAGCAAAGACGAAGGCCCGATTTCTTAAAGACTGGATGGGGGGAGAGGCCCTTGCAACGGCCTTTATGTGCCCCCACAGCCTTGTTAGGAATAGGAGGAGAACCTCATCCTAACATGAGCAAAGTCAAAGGCCCGGTCTCTCAAAGATAGGATGGGGGGAGAGGCCCTTGCATCGGACCTTATGTGCCCCCACAGTCTTGTTAGGAACAGGAGGAGAACCTCATCCTAACATGAGCAAAGTCGAAGGCCCAGTTACTTAAAGACCGGATGGGGGGAGAGGCCCTAGCAGCGGCCCTTGCATGCCCCCACAACCCTGTTAGGAACAGAAGAAGAACCTCATCCTAGCATGAGCTGAAACTGACCGTCGAAAACAAGGGGAGAACCTCGTCCTGACACGAATAAAGGCTCGATCGATCAAGATCGGACAAGGAGGAAAGTCTCCTCAACGGCTCCTCTACACTCTCACGACCCCGTCAAGAGCAGAGGGAAGACCCTCACTCGAACACAGAAGAAAAAGAGGGATGAAAAGAGAAAACGACGAACTACGCCAGCGATAAGTGAAAAATGAACTACATCAAAGGTACACGGGACCTTGTCTCAACGAGGAAAAAAACCCATGTTGAAACTCTCCAGTCCCTAAGGGCGAATCAATACAGCGACGATCAAGAATCTTCAAACAACGTCGATGTCCAACAAGACAAAAGATAAAAGAAGCTCAGTAAACAATGACTCAAAGCAAGAGTAGACGAGGTAATGAGAAAAATCCCATTTCATTTTATTAGTAAAGCGTGCGTTACGAGGCCTTTGAAGGCCGAGACTCAAGGGACCTCGTCTCAATGAAGAAGAAAATCCTTGTTGAAAATCTCTAGTCCCTAAGGACGAATCAGCACAGCGACGATCAGGAACCTTCAAACAACGCCGACATCGAGCAAGATGGAAGACAAAAGGAGTTCGATAAATGACGACTCGGAGCAAGAACAGACGAGGAATTACAAACTACGCCGACGCCAAATGAGGTGGAAGACTGAGGAAGCTCGGCAAACAACCATTTGATACCAGAATGGATAAGGTAATAGACAATCTCATTTTCATTTCATTGGTAAAGTATACATTACAAAGCCTTGAAGGCCAAAAACAAAAAAAAGAAATGACCAGAGAAGAAAAAGAATACAAAAAAGAGAGGAGAAAAGTTCTAAGGAAGCTCGGCTTCATCAGACTTCGAACTCTCGGTTCCAACCATCGTCGAGGATTACTTTAAGTACCTGACTTCTTCTTCCAGCCTCCTTTTCAGCAATTACTCCAGCATTATCTTCAAAGTACATGTAGACGCCATCTTTTCCGCACCATGGGTCCCGCTGCCTCACGATGACGGCGGGCATGACCTTCTTTCTGAGGTCAGGTTTCCCCTCGCAGTGACGGTGGGCATGACCTTCTTTCAGAGGTCTGATTTTCCCACACAATGATGCACACCGGGAAGCACTCGCGGTCGAAGGTGTGCCTAAGTGCGGCCCCTGGACGATCAGGGCGAAATACGGTCGGATCTGTCTCTTCTACCCTCGCCTTCTTCGCCGATCCGGAAGTTGCAGCGCCTTCCCGCTCGTGGGCTCTGAGATTCTGGGCCAACATCCGAGCCGCATCCGCATCCATATCTGCAACGAAGGATGATGGGCATAGTCTATGAACGGGGCCACGGAAGCGGAGAAAGTTCTGGGGCTAACCTAGGCTGATATGAGGGATGCAGGGATGTAAAGATGAGGATGACTCGAAGGACACCTAAGGCCAAGAGGGAAGGACCAAAGAAACTCCCACGCAAAGTAAAACCCCCGAAGGAGGGAGACGGGCTTAAATAGGCAACGGGGTTCGGAGCAATAATGACTGCGAGACTCCTCTGGCCAGTTCATGACCGCCGCATGGCCCACTCGCTGTGGCAAGCGGCTGAAGGTGGTCGACAATTAGTAAAATCATTATTGCACCGTACTTGAGGTAGCGCTCCGATGGAAATTTCAAAAAGAAGAAATCTTTTTCGAAAAGGCTCTAGTACCAGTATGCTGAGCGTCAAAATATCTGACAACCTTCGAGTGCGGCAATCGAGGGGGGCAACTTCGATCGTAAAAATTTTTCTGTACTTTCTTCATCCAGAATCCGAACTCGAAAGTAGGAGGACTAGTGTTGGGTATAAAATACCTCCCGATCGAAGTTTGTAAAAGACCGACCCCTCTAGGGCTTCTCCGGCTTCCGACCTTGTGTGGCGTCTCTCTGAACCCCCCCGACCGTCCGAGCTTCCGGACTTCTCCGACAATGAGCTTCTCCATCCATCTACCATGCCACTCCAAAGGCTCTCTAGGCCTCACTGTCAGCGGACCTTCTACAGTGACCAACTATTCTTCAAACACTTTTCGAACTCCGTCAATATCTGAGCTTCTTCGACAATGAGGTTTCTACAGAAATCGGACTCCATCCGAATTTCTATGACGGTCGACCGCCTTCAAGCTTCTAACCGGGCTCTTGTGAGAGCCAAACTTCTACTACGAGCGGTCTACTCCGAGCTTCTACTGCGAGCGGTCTACTCCGAACTTCTACTGCGAGCGGTTTACTCCGAACTTCTACTGCGAGCGGTTTACTCCGAACTCCTACTGCGAGCGATCTGCTCCGAACTCCTACAGCGGGAGGTAGACTTCAGCTGAGCTTCTTCATAGCCGGATCCCAGATGAGCTTCTACAGCAGGACAGGACCCACCGGTCGGATCGCTACTCCTAGCTCCCACGACAATCGATCTTCGATCGAGCTTCTACAATAAGCGATCTCCTTTCAGCCTTCTGCAAGAACCAGACCTTGACCGAACTTCCATAGCGAATGGATATCAGACGAGCTTCTACGACGGACGGACTCCGACAGCTGGATTCTTACAACGATCGATCGCCTCCGACGTCTGCCGAACCTCCCCAGCGCCATCCGAAGTCCATCGCCGATCGACCCCCCGCCAGATCCTTCATGAAACTGAACTTCTCTGATAGATTATCTTCGGACGAGCTTCCACATCAGGCGAATCCCAGACGGACTTCTCTAGCAATCAGATTCCTACCGGACTTCACCAACGAAAAGTCTCCATCCGAGCTTCTACAGCAGATGACTCCCACTTGTAGTATCAGCGCTTAAGGTATCCGACAACAGTAGACTCGTTAGCAGCCTCAGAGACATCCGAGCTTCTCTCAGATCGACGGGATAGAGAGCCATCCCGCTCCATCAGATGTCGCAGCCGACAGATCCGAACTCTCTGGCAAGTCACGACAATGGCCACTACCCTGCTCCACTCTGCAACAGATTCCGTGTGGCTCCACTACTCTCTGGCAAGTCGCGACAACGGACACCACTCTACTCTCCGTAATAAACTCCACGTGGCTTTGAACGACCTCTGACGCCACTACTCTCCGTAACAAACTCGGACGGCTCTGAACAGCCCACTACCAGGCGGTTACAGACGTCGCTGTCAATTAGTTACACACTCCGTCTATAAAAAGGGACCCCCAGATACGTTCTTCTCTAAGTTCAAAAATTCTATCTCAAAACTCTGCTAAAATTTTTACTCGAGCACTCCATTTCTGTTGAAGTAGAGTACTGACTTGAGCGTCAAAGGGTCTTGCCGAAGCACCCCCAACTCCGGTTTAGACTTTCCTTGCAGGTCCCGGCGGCGGCCGCGGTCATCTCGACTCCAGCAACTCCAACTTCGACGGAATTCTGCACCAACATCTTCCATGCTTGTTCAAACAATATTCTTGGTTTAGTCAACTATTTTGAGCTTTGCTGGTCATCTACCACATATATTGTTGTTAAAAAGATATTATTTACTTATTTGAACCTCTTTGGTTTAAATTTTATCTTGGGTTCAAAGATATGGCCAGTATGGGTTCCTTCACTAGATAATCTTTTTCAACTTAATCAAATCCTCCATCTTCTAACACTAGAGCATCATAAATACTTTTGAAAATTCCATGATAATAAAAATCTGGTGAACCTTCTTAAACTTGATCAGTACCATGGGGATAATGATGGAAGTTTCTCCGACTTATGAGGATATGGGTGGTGGTTAGGTGCCATAGGTTTTGATATACTTCAACCACAACTTTACCAGAATAGACTTAGGTTTCTCTCATGTGAAGAAAATTGCCCTTGCTTACTAACTACAAATAAAATTGTTAATATTTTAAAAATATAATCCCCAAAGAAAGATTCAGAAGGAGAGATAAAATCTTGACAGGCAACTAAGGATTTGTTAAAATGAAAGGGGAGTGGTGGGATGGAAGGAAAGAGCAGAAACAAGAGAAATTGAGTTGTCAATTATATATGGGTCCTGTAGATGCTCTCTAAGTATCACCTTTGGGTCCATTTGATACTATTTTAACATCAACAATCTTCAACATTCATAAGGTGGGATTTAGCCAATATATTTCCAAAAACCTAATGCTAGCCATGCTTCACCTCTCACCTCTTATCCTTACTGTCAGTTTTTGCTAGGGGTGCATACACGTCACTTTGGTTCAAGATCATGAGTTATCCTTGACTGATTCAATCTCCATTAACTCTCAAACTTTGGAACCAAAACTAAATCATTTCATGTATGAACCAACCCTACACAATCAAGATTCATCAACTCTCAGGCTATCTTATTTTTTTAGAAAAAAATAGCAAACAAAATATTAAAAATATATATTAAAATCTAACAATTAGCAACAAATTTCATATCTAACAAATCAACAATAAATTTATCTCATGAATACTAAAATGTCAAGAGATGACCTACAAAATTATTTAGTAAGAAAAGAAGAAAAGGGAATGATCATTATAAAATGTTTTATGAAAACATAAGTAAAGACTGAACTAAAAATAGTATTCATAAATATTAATTATATACTATACATGTATATGATATCAATATATATCTTCTATATATGATTTATTTAGGGATGGAGTATTCTTCTCTTAAGATGACAAGATTTCTATTTATCTCAAATCTACAATCAGTAAAAAAGCACTCAATTGGAGATCTATATTATTGATACGATCCATACCACTAAAAATAACTGACAAACAAAAATTAAGTATTTTGATCGCCTCTAACTTATGCATCAAGTGGGTGTAAAAGTATAAGCTTGAAATGGTATGAAAACATCCTTTGTTATGATCTAAACATTAAGCTTTATTAATTATCAATCGATATATGGTTTGATAAATGTAGATGATGATCAACATAGTATTGGCTTATCAATAAAAATGCTTTGTCATATTTTTAGCATATTAGTATAATGAAAACCATTTATTCGTGTATCTTATTGATGCATAGGCTAAAGACTATCAAAACACATGAGTTATAGTTTATTGCATTTTGATAGATCATAATCAATCATATATCTTTAATTTGAGTATCTGATTATCGATTTTAGATCTGAGATAAATATATACCCTTCGTCTTGGAGAGTAATTCATACTATAACAAAAATACTTTTGAACAGCAATTTTATAGTGGCAATTCTTTAATAGCGATAAAAGATTAAGTACATATATATTAATTATGGTTATTTATAAATGATCACAAAAGATATACTTATAGCGACTATTCCTCTCTAATCGTTCATGCTAATAATTTGGCGCCAAATTACTTGCGCTAATAATTTAGCACCCCCCTCCCCCTCTTTTCTTTCGTATTCTCCCAATCCCTCCATTCTCTATTGTACTCTGCCCATCTTTTCTTTCGTATTCCTCTAATCCCTCTGTTCTCTTCGCTCTCTAAATTTATTCGAGGCTCATCACTACTCGAAATATTTTTTATAGAGAAATTAGGATAGGATCTCAATGATTAGCTTCCTTCGATCTCCTCCACTTTCAGGTATGTTCATTTTTCTGGATCACTTTGAATCTTAAAACAATGCTTGTGTCTAGATGTTCTTAAAAAATTAGGATTAGTGGTCGTCAAGTTTTACTTTTCACGGCATCTATTTTTAAGAAATAACAATAGCAACCAAGAAAAATCACTTGTGATGAACAAGTAATTTTTCTTAAAGAACTTAAAATTATTTTTCTTCAACTAAGCAAGGCTTTTGTTGGTAATAATATTATACTTATATTATTTTTAAATAGATTCCTAATACATGTAGTGCTTATGAAGCAGTGAATGTACAATATTTCCAAAATGCCTCAATATTTTATATGCCTCTTTTTACTCATCAAGGTAATAATATTGTGTTAATTTGCCTTAAAATATGATTCTTCATTCATATGATCCTATTATTTTCATAGTATTTTTTGATGATGGTAGTAAATCAAAGATCATTTCTAGTTCATATTATTTATTTTATACAATTTTGTTTTCATTATTTACTAATTTGGTGTATTATGTGATATTGGAATTTTTCTCTATCTATCATTACTCTTTGTTGTTTATTGACTGTTGCTATTGTGCAACTAAAATTATTGTTGCTTGTTTATTAACTTATTTATATATATATATTTTTTTTTTTCAGAATGCATGTTGTGAGTTGATGGACTACTTTGGACTAAGAGTTTAGTTAATACTGGTAGAGTTCATTGAGGTTGAGACTAGATTGTTAAAAGTTCATTTATGATTGTGATGGATATATATTTTTTGCTATATTTATATTTGAGAGTTACATATATTTGACAAAATATATAGTGTAAACTCTTTTTTGGTTATTATAATATATAGTACTTTATTGTTGAACTTTATTGGTTGGTTGAGTTATACTTAAAATTAATTATAAAATTTATTTTGATATTATTAGGATGAATATTGATATTTGAACATGTCTCAATTATTACATCAATTAATTTTTTTATATCAATATATCATATTGTAATTCAAATAAGAAAGGGAGGGATATACTGGTAGTTTCAATTGTCATTAATAACTATTAAGTTAGCTTGTTACACCTTTTAGCGATAATTATAATTGTTTTAAAAAACATGCCTATGGTGTTTTAGTGATAATTATATTACCATGGAAGATATAACTTTTAGCGATAATTGTAAATGCCATGAAAGACATATCTCTGGTGTGGATATACTACTATATCAATATCATGACAATTGCAATTACCATGAAAGACTTATTTTTTAGTGGTAATTATAATTACCGTAAAAGATATACCACTAGGTATAGACAGGCTGCAATATCATGGTAATTATATTTACCGATATCAATTACCGTAATAATTCAAACCTATAGCAAAAATTTCTTATACCTTTATCAGCAATCCCTGTAATTGCTGGTATAATCTTTCCTGACCTCGTTTCTATAAGCAAATAAGCAATTACTGATAAAAGTCCTAGTGGCAATAATAATTGCCACTAAATGTCAAAATTATTGCTAGTAAAAATCTTTCCTATTGTAGTGTCATCTCTAACTTAGATATGAATACATAATATATGTTACATATTATGTATTATATATGATACATATATAGATTAGTTTCGACTAGGCTAGGTTACCCATCCTCCTAACTTCGACATGAAATGATCCGATCCTATTTTCAAGAATCAAAACTAAAACAGACTCAATTCTCTCTAGAAACTAAACCAAATTGACCTAACAACATTGGTTTGTTTTGGTTCTTGGATTGATCCAAACCCATGTGAACCCCCTAACTTCTCATCTAGAGTCCAAACTAAAATCATGCAAGATGTCTTACAATTTTTGCTCATTTTTCATATTTTTTTTCTTCATTTTTGGCTTAATTTTAGGCCCTATTTGACCCTCTTTGGTTTCTAGTCAAACTTGGACCACAACTAGTTAACACCCACCATGACAACTGTTTTTCCATCTCTCAAATTTTATCCAAATCAAACTTCCTTAAGGCCTGCCTAGATAATGCTTAGGAAACTCATTTTTCTTAGGATTCATTTGGTTGGGATTAATCTAACATGAGAAAATAAATCCCATATTGAATTATCATATTTGATGGGAAAAGTGGATGAGAGATGGGGTAAAATAAATAGTAGGTCCCATATTTATTTTTCTGAGAGAGAAGGAAAAATAAATATGATAAGAAAGTGGTATTTGTCTTTCCATAATATATTTAATATATTAGTATATTTATTAATAAACATTAATTATTAATAGATATACATTCATTAAATTTTTTTTTATTTATTTCATCTTATTTTATGAACCTTTTAATTAATCTATTTAGGAAATAAAATAAATAAAAAAAGGGATGAAGACAATAAACCCATTGTTAGGTTTCCATATTAAAGTGATGTAGAGTACTAAATTTTTTTCTTTAATTTAGTATCCATTGGTGTTCCAAAAGTATCTTTTTGGAGCTCTGAAGAAGAAGATGTAGTTTAGGTGGATGTAATTATCTATAAATCTAGTATAGGATTTATTTATAATCAATATATTTATTTATATATCAAAATATATTAAAATTTATTTATAATAAAAAAATATAATACTTATATAATTAATTTAAATATTTATTAACTCATATAAATCTATTTCAATATCCAAAATAGTCAACATTAATAGTATTTATATAAGTGGGCCATAAATAGCTAATAAATGGACCAACAAAAGTTATTATTACTAAAATTATTTAGTTAAGAATACTATTGAAACTTTGGTAATATTTCCATATAAGATCATCTCTAACCAAATATAGTAATATTTTCTGTTGCCATTTTTCATAGTAATCATTCCACTAATCAAACATGGTAAAATTTATTTTTCTTACAATTATTTTTTCAGATAAATAATTTTCAAAAATTATCATATTATCCCTAATCTATTATCTCCCTACCAAATGAACCCTTAGAAAATCTAGTTTTCTATTTTCTTATTTCTTTAGAAAACTTATAAATTTATTTGGAAAAACTTATATAACTAGTTTTCTAGAAAATTGTTCCATTTTCATAGAAAAGTCTCAATTTTTATTTCTTTTTTTATGTATTTCTTTGCAACCAAACATACCCTTAGCCCATTTAATTTGAGCTATGAAGTTGGTTAATTGGACCTTTAAAGCCTTAAATCCCAATCTAGAGATCACCAATTTAGCTACTTTCTTTTTTGAAAAGTAGCCAAAACATTTGATTTATGTTTTATCTCTTTGATCTAGGCCATACATGTTAGCAATCCAGGGCTAAAAGAGGGAGCTAACCCGTGCTTGATGCTTCAGAAGAATTTAGAATCCCATCTTTAAACACTTCCTCCTATTTTTTCTATTCAGAGATATCCCACCCTTGTTAGAGATTTAGAAGATATTTTCTTGAGACTTTTTGAAAGCTTTTATTTGATATATCTAGGGAAAGCCTACCACTTTGAAATTCTAAGCCTTAAATTTAGATTTGAGGAAAGAGAGCTTCAATCTTATGAAGGATTCCATCTTTTGATCCACTTATCATAGCCTGCATCTAGCTAATCACTACCAAAGAAATCTAAATCTCATGATATAAAGAGCTAGAAGGACCCTTCAGATTAGTTGCATCTTTCATGAGACAAACAAAGCTATGGATTGGGTTGCCTTTTTTGTGGAAAATTATTCTGATAATGTGTTGTAGGCTAATTATATAGTTGTGCCATCCTCTTTACGTAACATTTTATTTTCTGACTTTATTAGATATATTTATACTAGACTTGTATGACTTGTCTGGCCTATCAGAAAAAAGAGCTAGAAGGAGACTCGAAGCTTATGAGGGTCTTCAAGTGTTTCTCTATGAGTGGAGGAGCCACATCTTAGTCGATAGTGACAACCAATTCTCTTTTTTCTATTTTTTCTAGGTTAGCCTCAAATTTCCTGTTAAATAATATAAATATTATTTAAATATTATTTTTCATGCTTCAAAAAGAATAAATTTAATTAAATAAGTTTAATTTCTTGTTGCTGCCAAAACCTAGGCCAATAAAATTAGACTTGGTCTTTTTCGAAAGAAGGTAAAGTGGAAGAGTCCTTGACCTAAGACAAGGTGGAAGGATCCTCAGCCGATGACGAGATGCTAATAGACATGGTGCCTCCTAAGTGCTAGATCTAAACCTATAAAAAATCTCTAATCAGAAGATTTTTTGATGGAAAAAATCTTTTGGTGGAGACCCTCCGATGGTCAAGCTAGTTGAGAATTGGAGAACAAAAAGAGAAAAGTAGTGGGGCATGTTGAGACTCTTGAGAACTTACCTGGAGTCCCCTTTTTCTCCTATTTATAAAAGACAAACAAGAGTCATGTACATCGAGGATGCTGGTTGTTCCTAGAAAGTGCGCATAGATCGTGCTAGTAAGAATCATGCTCTATGTTTGTAATACAGAGCTAGCTAGTAGTTGCCATTCTGGGGCATGATTGAATTCTGATAGTTAGATTTTCTTATCTAGTCTTTCTACGATTGTAGGAAGGATTGCCCACCTGTTATGGCCATTTTGCTGAATTGGGCCGATCTATCAGATTAGGAATATACTACTCAAGTTTGCATCAGGTTGGTTGTAGCCGACCCTTGCACACCATCAGGTCAACTAAGGCTAGGGTAAAGGCCCATAACACTTGCCTCTCACTCTCTAGTCTGAGCTTGAGTTGAGATTGGATGAAGAGAGTAGAGGCTTGAGATCGAGATCGTCCTGTTAGGCCTAATTAGTGGACCTCATTGATTAAATCCATGGATCGATCATAGTTGACCATGTGTCGCAGGTCCGCGCAACCAATCTCTTCGATCTTTTGATCTAGACCATTGAAAGTATAGATCTGTGTAGAGTCAGCTGTACCCACCCTTGGGCCACTATTTGGCGGCCATCTATGGTGGCTAGGTGAACCGTCACCTGATCACAGCCATCCAAGCTCCTATAAATAGGTGCTCTCCTAACTGGTTTTATCTTTACCGTCTTACAGTTTACTATTAGGGAGAGGAGAGGTGAGGCCCTTGGATGATGTGAGCTCAGGTGTGGCACTCCCAAGCTTGAGAACATAAGAGAAGAGGCCAAGGGGTCAAGGGAGCAAGCCACGGAAGAAGCCAACTTGAATACCAGAGTTTTAGAAGCTTAGTCACCTCAGTTCTGAGACTTGATCGACTAAATTTAAGATGGGTCGACTCAATCTCAGACTAGATCAACTATGTCTCAGAGGAATAGACAGACAGAAAGCTACAATTTGGGACTTCTGGCATGGTACGTATTGAGTCTACTCAATAATTTTGTAAGTTGACTTAGTTACAGATTAGCCAACTCAGTTTGAGACTGGGTCAGCTCAGTATCGTGGACAGAGCTACATGAGATGTTTGTTTGGGTTAGGATCAGATTTTGATCCTAGGTGACTTAGGGTCTTAGTTTGTGAGGTCTTAAGGGGCTAATCTATGGATTGGACTGGGTTTAAGTCCATGGGTATGCGCATGCGAGACATGGGTGTGCATGAACTTGGAGAGTGCATCACATTGGGTTAGTTGTGGGAGTTTTTGGATTGGTATTGACCCTGTATATATACATATTGTATTTCTGTATCTGATTGATTCGAATCGAATACAAGCCATTTTCTCTCTAACTTTCTCTCTTCATTACTCTCTCTCTCGCTCTCCTTCTCTTCCCTATGCCTTAGGATTTTTTAGAGTTTGATAGATCCACCATCAACAATTTTCTCAATCCTTTATTGCTAGTTCTACAATCAAGACAGGACAAGAAAAGATTCCAACATCTGGTATCAAAGCCCTGAAGTTAGATCTGGTGGAGAAAAGGTCAAAGTGTGTCTAGATTGTGGTAAGGTGTTGAACAGATTTTTCTTAAACACTGTATTTTATTTTCAATGTTTGTTTTTGGAGATCTAGTTGAGATGGCATCGAGTACCATTAAGATAGACTTTGGAAAGTTTGATGGAAGCATAACTTTAGCTTTTGGCAGCAAAAGATGAAGGATCTATTAGTATAGAACAGAATCTACAAGGCTTGGTTCAGAAATGATCGAAAAAGATCTTTGTTGAAGACTAGGAGGAGTTGGAGGAGATAGTCTTTAGCACAATCAAGATGTGCCTTATTGATGAAGTCCTACCTGAGATAAGTATGAAAACCACACTGAAGGAGCTTTGGCAGAAGCTGGAGAACATGTATATGGGCAAGAATATGACAAACAAACTATGGTTGAAGAAATAGTTGTACAGTTTGTGGCTGTCCGAAGGAGAAGATTTGATTGCTCATATCCAAAAGTTTAATCAAGTTTGCTCGGAGGTCATGAGCCTTAATGTGAAGATTGATAAGGAGGATAGAGCTCTCCTATTACTGTGTTTGCTGTCGATTTCTTATGATGGCCTCCTCACTACATTGGTGTATGGAAAAGAAACCCTAAATTTTGAGGAAGTGGTTGGGGTTCTCAGATCTAATAAACAACGAGAGAAGCTATGCAAAGGAAGCCTTAGTTCAGAGGTACTTGCTGTTAATGAGAGGCAAGGGAGGCTTTAGGAGAGGACTTGAGATAAGTCAAACGGTAGATCGAAGTCTCGAGGGAAGGGCTTTAAATGCTACAAGTGTCATCAGGCTAGTCATCTTAGGAGAAATTGCCCACTTCTGAAGAATGAGAAAGGGAAGGGCACTTCCAAGGGTGGTTCGACCAGTGGGAGTGGTGCTCTATTATCTGAGGATAGTGGAGATAATATACTGATTGTCTCAGATGGGATTGCAGAGTTGGATAGCCACTAGACGCTAGATTCAGCATGTTCCCACCATTATACTGCACATCGGATTGGTTTTCATCTTATGAAAAATCCGATGAAGAGAGTGTGAGTCTTGGAGATGATCACCCATGTAGGATTGTTGGTGTGGATATTGTCAGGGTGAGGATGTATAATGGAGTCATAAGGACACTCATCAATATCAAGCATGTACCGAACTGAAGAAGAACCTGATATCCCTAGATTACTTGGAGAAACAGGGGTATGCTTTCAATTGTCGATCGGACAGTGGGTGTTTAAGATTTTCAAAGGGGCATTGGTGGTGATGAAAGGGAGAAGACTAAACAACAACTTATATAGGATGGAGGGCTCAGTAGTTACAGATAGTGGAGAGGTGTCTGTGGTGGCACAAGAGGATCGATCAGCTAGCCTACCAGCTGTGGCACTATCGTATGGGTCATTAAGTGACAGGAGGCTCACGGAGTTGAGTAGGAGAGGTCTGATTCTAGTACTCAAAAAGGAGGGATATGACCTTTGTGAGTCTTGTATCTATGACAAACAGCACAGGGTAAGATTTGTCAGTACTACCAAGCGAAGTGAAGCTGTTTTGGAGCTTATTTACTCAAATGTATCGGGATCGGCATCTGTTTTAGCTTGGGTGAAGCTAGATATTTTGTCATCTTTATAGATGACTTCTCTAGGAAGGTATGGATGTATCTGATCAGAAAAAAATTAGATATTTTTGCCCGATTTAAAGATTGAAGAGCTGAAGTGGAAAAGGAGATAGGGCAACCAGTGAAGTGTCTGAGGTCTGATAATCGAGGAGAATACACAACCTAGAGTTTAGGAGGTACTGTGAGGAAAATGGGATTAAGCACTATTATACAGTGAAGATGACCCCTCAGTAGAATGGTATTATGAGAGGATGAACTAAAACTGACGAAGAAGGCTTGGAGCTTGAGGCTGCAGGCATCACTATCCAAGTCTTTTTAGGGTGATGCTCTAACTAATGCTTGTTTTCTTGTGAACAGGTCTCCCAATAGAAAGCTCAATGGAAGACTTTTAGAGGTGGTCTAGAGTGAAAAGAAGATGGAGCTTGACCACCTAAATGTGTTCGGCTGCCCAACTTATGCTTTTGGTGGAGGAAGCCAAAAGGAGTAAGTTGGATTTGAAGTCATAGAAGATAATCTTTATCGAGATTCGAAGAGGTGCGAAGAAGAAAGCTCTGAAGTTTATTTTGAGCCACGCTGCTCTTCCTATATGCACGCTCCTTTTTGAGGAGATGCTATATAAGGTCGCTTGAGCCCCACCGACCCTCAAGGTAAGTGCAAATATTTATAGTTTATTTTACCTTGATTCTTCTTGACTGGTGGTTTTTTATTTTTTGGACATAAAGTTGAGGAACTTGAAGAGATACATCATTTTGCCAAAAGGAAGAAGCCCTTGAGCAGTGCTCCCACCCCCAAGCGAGGCCGATCCGAGGTGGTCCTCACCAACCAACTGCCGGCTCTCCTCGAGTGCCGACCTGAGGTTCTATTTCAAGGAGAGGGGCATCTTCCTTGGGGGCACAGGTCATCCCCCCCTCCAGTCACTATTTGAGGGAATAGCTCCCCCTTTTGTCTGCTTCATCTTCCACTATAAGAAAAGAGCATTTTTGCGATGGAATTATTTGTGACGTAAATATTTTCATCGCCAATAATAATATTTACGATAAAAATAAAATTTATCATAAATAATAAAATATTTATGATAAAAATATTTTTAATCAAAATATTGAATATTAGCGATGAAAAAATTATTTCATCATAAATGTGAATTATTTACGATGAATATTTTCATCGTAAATAATATATCATTTATTTTAATTTTAAATTTTTAAATATTTATGATAAAAAAATTTTATCATTAATAATTTAAGTATTTATGATAAAAAATATTTTTTTATCGATAATAAGGTTATTCCTAATGAAAATATTTCATCACAATATTTAAAAAAAATAAGAAATTTAAAAAATTTAAAAATTATAGATTATTTATGATGAAAATTTTTTATTATAAATAATTAGTATTTATGATAAAAAAATTTATCCATCATAAATACTCTTTATTTACGATAAAATATTTTCATCGCCAATAGTTAAAAAAATTAAAAATTTAAAAAAATCAAAAATTACTCATTATTCATGATGAAATTTTTTATCATAAATAATCAATTTTTATGATGATAAAAAATTTTCATCATAAATATTTGATTATTTACGATGAAAGTATTTTCATCATAAATAGTTAAAAAAATAAAAAAAATTAAAAATTATTAATTATTTATGATAAAAATTTTCATCATAAATAAAAGCATTTTATAATAAAAATAATTTTTATCATAACCATTTATTATTTTTGATAAAAAATTTTCATCATCAATAGTTAAAAAAATTAAAAATTAAAAAAAAATCAAAAATTGATTATTATTTATGATAAAAATTATTATCATAAATAAATTATTTTTATGATGAAAAAGCAGCTTTCATCATAAATACTAGATTATTCATGATGAAATTATTTTCATCATAAATACTTAAAAAATTAGTACTTAAAAAAATCAAAAGTTACTTATTATTTGTGATAAATATTCCATCGTAAAAATAATTATTGATGATAAATTTTTATTTTTATCTTAAATATATTTATTTATGATGAAAATATTTTTATCATCAATATTTAAAAAATTATAAAATTTAAATTTTAATTTTGTGTAAGGCAACTGCATCTATTTTTTGTAGTAGTTGTATACATTTTTATCTTTTTATATGATAAAGAAACAAATGTGACTTATGATCCAGACTGACCTTTTTGTATGAAAAAATTATATAAAAGTGGATGATATTCACGGATTAGAATAAAAGATCTTTTTGAATGAAATGAGCTAGACATTTATTTACGATATAAAATTATCTGTTCATCGCTGTTACTGTTACTAATGATATCAATGAATCTTTCTGATAGAGTGTCTATCTTAAGCTACATAAAAAAATCTCTTTATACAGAAACCATATAGTTAAGCAGTGCATTCTAGCATGACTTTCATAATCTCGAAAGGTACCATGCTTTCCGCATCGATCGACATTCAAATATATCTTTGTAGGAGTTCCAATCATGAGAAGACAAACAATACGTGCACTCATCTTTCTAGCAATGCAAATATAAATATGAGCTTATGCTTTATAACACAATTTGCACTATCTGCAGGTCTACTTTGATTTTAGTTAATTGCTAGATCTTTGATGCTCACATAATTCATGATAAATTTTCAAGCTCGATCCTTACGTGCATGCAATATACGAGCTTTTGGATCTCTAACATTCTGTCCCTATCCTATCCTTCAAATCTCAATTTGATGGATTTCTTTCGCGATCTTAGAATCATCGTGATATTTTCTACTTTGACTTTTAGAACGATGACTCCAAGAAGGAGATGAGCTCCTTGGAGATGAAGATCACAAAGCTATCGATCTCCTATTGTGCCCATTCTATTGAAAAGTCAAAGAGATGTTCTTATAATAATTATTAGCGATGTAAATTAAATTTTTATCAAAATATATTTTTTATGTACATAATTTTTTGAAAAAAAATTTTTAAAAAAATATAAATTAACTATTTATATAAATTTTTTTGATTAATAAAAAATTAATTTTTTTAATGAATTTTTTTGAAATTTTTTTGGATCAAAAATTTTTTAGATTAAAAAAATTAATTTTATTTTTAATCATGAATATTTTTTAATATCATTTTTTTTATTAAATTTTTTTGATGAAAAATTTTCTTGATGAAAAAATTCAAAAATATTTTTTTATGAAATTATTATTAAAAGATATTTAATTATTAGGACATAAAATAAATTTTATCATAAATAGTCTTTAAATTATTTTATTAATTTTTTAAAAAAATATATTTGTGATGTAAATATAATTTTCATCGATAACTATGTTTTAAAAAATTATTTTAATCAATTTTTATAAATAAAAATTTATTAATTAAAAAAAATATTAATGATGAAAATTATTTTCATTAAAAAACTATTTTAAAAATAATTTTTTAAATTTTTTGAAGGGAAAATTGTTAGAGGAAAAATTTTTTTTACATTATTTGTTAGTGACAGAAATCAAATTTTTGTTGCTAATAAAGTTAATAAAAAAATTTTTTTCATCATGAATAATTTATTTTTGGATGAAATTTTTTTAAAGAGAAAATTTTTTAGTAGAAAATTTTTTTTGGCAAAATTATTGATGATGAAAATTAAATTTTTATTGTTAATAAATTTATTAGTGATGAAATTTTTTCATCACCAATAATTTTTTTAAGAGGAAAAATTTTTTTAGTGCGAATTTTTTTTAATGAGAAATTTTTTTGATGGAAATTATTGATGATAAAAATCAAATTTTCATTGCTAACAGATTTATTAAGATAAAATTTTATCATTTTTTTAAGAAAAAAATTTTAGTGGAAATTTTTTTTTTGACAAAATTATTGGTGATGAAAATAATTTTCCATCCTAATAATAGTATTAAGATGAAAATTTTTGTTGCTAATTATTCTGCATTCAATGTACGTCAATTTGATGTCCCTTCGTGCGAAACTCAGGAAAACCCTCTTCCTTCCCCTGCCTCTCCCCCTCTCTGAGCTCTCCCTCTCCCCTCTCTCTCTTCGAGCTCTCTTCCCCTCTCTTCCCACCAGCAAGCTCCTCTCCTCCATCGCGTTGCGTTGTCTTTGCCATCCGCACCCCCAGCCGTCATTGTGTCCATGCCTCTCCACCGTCGACGTCGTCATTGCCATCTGCAAACCTCTTCCTTCCCCACCTTCGAGCCGCCATTGCCGTCCGCCATCCATTGGAGGTAAGGGTACTTCCAACCCTTTTTTTTTTGATTGATCAGCCACCGGGGGGTGGAGAGGGGGCATGGGCGGTCGGGGGTGGCCGGGGGCGACATGGGGGAGGGCGGGCTGGGTCAGGGGGTGGCTGGGGGACACAAGGGCAAGAGGGGGTCATGAGTGCCAGGGGACACGGGCTGGGGAGGGGGTCGACCAGTGGAGATGGGGTCGGGGGGGGCAGAGGGACACGGGGGTGGGGAGGGGTCCGTGGCAGCCAGGGGCGCACGGGGTCGGGAGGGGGTCGGTCGGTGGAGATGGGGTCGAGGGGCAGTCAGGGGCGACACGGGGTCTGTGGGTGGTCGGGGGTGACATAGGGCCAGGAGGGGGTCGGCCAGTAAAGATGGGGTCGGGGGGGCGACTCGGGGGTGGAGAGGGGGTTGTGGGTGGTCGAGGAGGGGTGGGTGACGGCGAGGAGGAGGAAGGGAAGAGAGAAACGATGGGGAAAAAATAAAAAAAATAAAAAAATAAAAAAATATTAATAAAATATTTTATTAGTTGATTAATAAAAATAAAATCTGGATCACGATTCGAATTAGATCGAGGTCGGGATCCGGATCAGATCCCAATTGAATTAGGATCCTGATCAGGATCTGAGTTGGGATCCGGATCTCGGGGGTTGGAAAGGATGACGACATTGCGGGGGATGGGTTGCCAGGGTGGGTGACGTGACGCATCGCAGGAGCAGGGGTCGAGTCCGGACGGCACGGGTTTGGTGACGGTGTCGGCACCGTAAGAGGGGGCCATGGATGGCTGAGTCCGGAGCTCGTTTAGGAGAAAAAATATTTAAAAAAAATATTTTTAGATAATTTTTTTAAAAAAATAAAAAATTAATTATTATTTATATATAAAAATATTTTAAAAAAAATAAAAAATCATCGACCCTCGGATTAGATTTCATGTTATTATTTTATTTAATATTATTTTACATGCTCAGCTACTTATAGTTTATTTTATATTTATTGTATAAATTTTTTATGTTACTGCTAAATTTATAATTTTTTTTGCTCTACAGCACAATGTACATTGTTTTTCTTATTACAATTTAATTATTTTGTGTGTTGTTTTGTATGCTTTTACTTATTATAATTAAATATAAAAATATTTTTATTTTAGAGAAAACTCTACTGAAATTTTTGATAAAAAATTTTAATGTAGAGTTACTCTTTTTTGATAAATTAGAAATCCATCTTTGAATATACGTTCAGAGATGGTAGTTAAATTACATTGAGCCATAGATTTTTGTTCAAGAGTCGATTTTGATCGAGATCGACTCTTGGATGTTCGTATTCAGATTTTTAAAAAAATAATAATCTTATTATTATTAATAGTTGATATTTTATTTCATTATATGGTACTCAGTAGTTATCTGTCCACTATTCTCTGGATATATGGTGGATAGGGTGTGTAGGCACCATATTCATATTGTATACTTGGAGAACCATGAGGAGATGCTGCCAAAATTTTTATAATAATGATATAAAATATTGACTAATAATAATAATAAGATTATTACTTTTTGAAAGAATAGAGCCATACCTATTAGTAATGATTTGAAATAATAGGATCTGCATTTTTTGCCTAAATCTTGATTAAGATTTGGTCCAGAATTGGATCAAGATTTGATCTGAAATTCAGATGAGATTGATCGATGAATACCATTGAAAATTTTTTGTTTAATGGTTTCATGTTTGTTTTTTTTTTTTTTTTTTTTTGCTATTAATGGTTTCATGTTTTGTTGTTAGATCGATATCAATAAAAGGGTGATCCGAATGAAGTTGTATGCGATGATGATGATACTGAAGATGATAGTGATGCTGCTGAACTTATCGAACATAATGGTATAGGAGAATTATTGAATGATTTATATAGGATGTTTATTCAAATGTACGCATGAGTACTAGTGTATCTGAAGGTAATTCTGATCATGAACACAATATCCAGCTTTAGGTAAAGGGATTTCTGAATAATTTGCAAAGCTTGTAAGGGATGTACGAGAGCCACTCTATCTAAATTATGCAAATTTTCAAAGTTAGAGTTTTTGATAAAATTACTTCTTATTAAAATCATGAACCGATGGAGTCAGAAGTTATTTGACTAAAATTTGATATTGATTAGAGCAGCTCTTTCGATGGAGAGAGACTTTCGAAATCGTATTCTGAAGTAAAAATATATATACAAAAATTGAGACTTGGCTATATTCCTATATATGCTTGCAAAAATAACTGTATATTATTTTATAAGGATAACGAACAGATAATAAATATCCAAAATACAGTGAGCATAGGTACAAAATCGATAACAAAAAAAAAAAAGATACCTCCAAAGATTTTGAGGTATTTTTCATTGATTCCAAAACTTCAAAGGATGTATATGTCTACAAAGATCGCAGAAGAAATGAGATGGTATCATGAGCAGTGGGTTCCAAGAAGAACATACTTAGCCATCCGACCGACTCCGTAGTGTGGAAAGACTTTAATGCAAAGCATCTGCTCTTTACGAGTGACCCACGCAATATCTGACTTGGTCTAGTGGCAGATGGATTTAATCCTTTGGCAATTTAAGTACTTCCTACAGCATGTGGTCTATAATGCTAGTTGTATATAATGTATCAGCTTAGAAGTGCATGAAAGAATATTTATTTTTATGTCACGGTTGATTCCAGATCTAAAGCACCAGATAATGAAATTGATGTATATCTATGATCGTTAATCGATGATCTAAGGAGCTATGGAAAAATAGAGTCAGACATGTGATTCTATGAATTGAAGGAATTTTAAGTTGCATGCTTCGATTTTATGGACCATAAATATTTTTCTACATATAAAAACTTATCTGGATGGAGCACCAAAGGATATCTGGCATGTCAATATGCAACAAGGATGCATCCTCCTTACATTTAAAGTATGGATAAAAATATGCTCATGGATCATCAGCGATTTCTATCTGTAATCATTCTTAGAGAACCATTACAACAATATTTGATGGTAAGTCCGATCAACGATCATCACCTAAGGAGCAAAGTGGAGCAAAGTTTTAGAATAACTTGAAGTCATTGAAAACGTCCAATTTGAGAAAACATCGAGTACTCGCAAGCGGAAGCATACTGAAGTTGAGCTGAATTGGATGAAGCTGAGCATTTTTTTTGAATTATCGTATTGGAAGCAGCTACTACTTCATCATAATCTAGATGTAATGTATATTGAGAAGAATATTTATGATAATATCATCAGTACTATATTGAACATCCTAGAAAAAATAAAAATAGTATAAAGCTATCTTGATTTACAGAAAATGAGAATCCGACTGGAGTTGCATTTAGTTCTCAAGGTGATAGATTTTTTATGCCATCTACATGTTATTCACTGTTTGACGAGGAAAAAAGAGTTTTCATGGATGGTTTAAAATCATAAATTTTCTAATGCATACGCTTCAAATGTATCATGGTGTGTTGAGAATGACGACGGTAATATCTCTAGCATGAATTGTCATGACTCTCATGTGATGATGCAATGCTTGCTTCTATGGTCATGCATGACTATTTGGGTAGTGATGTTCAAACTGCATTGATTGAGTTGGGAGTATTTTTTTGAGAACTGTGTTGTAAAAATTAAAAATTAATTTACTTGAGAAGTTTGAGAAGGATATCATGCTCATTCTTTATAAGTTAGAAAAAAAAATTTCATCATCATTTTTTGATGTTATGGTGTATTGGCTATTCATCTTCCAAAGAAAGCTTTTTGATCGGACCGTACATTATCGGTGGATGTATCCTATTGAAAGATAAAGAAATTATATACACTTTGTCATATCATTATAAGATTAAATATATTTTAAAATTTAAATTTATTTTTATTTATAGATTCTTGTGCATCCTAAAAAATATGTGCCAATAAAGCACGGCTTGAAGGTTTATAGCGGAAGTATACATAGCTACAGAGTATGTCACATTCTACTTGATGTATCTTAATGATATCGAAATAAAATTTAATCGTACAGATTGTAACCAGACTATAATGGGGTGACAATGAACTGATGTATCTATATTTAAATAAATAGTTCGACCCATTGGTAGAAGGAGATATGAATTTATGGACGTGAATGAGCTATCCAAGACATACTCTACGTTCTAAATAATTGTGAAAAATTAAAGATTTTATTAAGTAAGTACCATCTTAGCATACTATTTAATGTTCTAAATAATTTTTTTATATCGATGTAAAATTAAAAAAATGACTTGTTGCAGTGAGCACAAGAGTATACTATGCAGAAGAATAATACGGATGCTAATGATTGACATAGGAGAAAATTTGCAAAATGTTTGGTGATCTTGTAAGTTGGACTAGTAATATTTATTTTTAATAATTATAGAAATAATTATTAGAACCAACATAATTTTTTATGTTATGGTGTAGATGAAATATAAGTATTTCAATAAAGAAGATGGTGCGATCGATGAGTTGTATGATTTAGCATGTGGTCCTGATTAATGGGTTAACCACTACGCATCCTGCATCGTTGGAGGAATGAGATTTCACACAAGAGAGCTTGAGATGCAATGACGGACCCAGAATAGTGAGATTACTATGATAGGATATGAAGGAGAAAAAGAGATTGAATATTATGGTGTACTAATAGATATCATAGAACTGAAATATCGATCCAGTAATTCTATATTCTTATTTAATATGAATGGTAGGATATTAGCAATAAAAAGATGATATTCATATCGATCCACACTTTATCAATGTAAATTTATACACAACATGGTACCAGAATGAGCCATATATATTAGCAACTCAAGCAAAATAAATAATATATTGGAAGATCTAAAGTATCGAGGTAATTGGTGTTGAAAAATGTATCTAAAGCAATCATCTAAGTGGTAGATGATTGAAATTAGTATATGAATTATCTAATAATAATAGTTATTTGGCAGGTTCATCATAAAAGTTCTATCTTCCTTAAATTAACTCCTAAATTATGATGAAGTCCTTAGAACCACAATCAATTGATAAAGGAGATTTATCGGATGATTCTTAAATTATTCACGATCAAATGATAAGTTATTAACAAGAACGATAACTTATCAAGTGTAGGTCGTTGTATGCCATATGCATTGTTGTCCTCATAACCAAGTGATGTGGAGACACTGGTATGGATCCAGGTGAGATGTAGAAGTACATCTGTACTAAATGTGACCAATGTAATACTCTACTATCAAAGTAGCTAGATAAGGCAATGGGTATAAGTATCCTCCGACCTGAGATCACCACGGTGACTTCAAGCAACTCACTGTACTTTAGTGCCGGACTGCTGTATTTTTAATATAGGTTCAAAAATTTTTGGATACAGTCAAGTACTTGTGAAGTCAGTGTGTGAGTCAAGATGGGATTGACCACTCCTAATTAATTCAGGAAGAGAATATCTCGCTGTGTTTCAATTTAGCAAAACCTAGGCTGGATAATCCTCGTGAGGAGTCACGGGATTTGTAAAATTTTGAGATGCAATAGAGATGACTTGTATGAGTGTTGATAGCATACTCGAAGTCGTTTAAGATTATTGGTCAAAGGGATGAATTATACAGTAACCATGGGTCAGGTTCTTAGAATGTTGCTTTGCATACATTCGACCTATTTGGACGTCGGAAACCATTGCGAGATGGTTACTTTGACTGGTATAAAAATTATTTCTGTGCTACTGACTTAGGTTCGAATCTATAGGTACACACATAAGAGGTTGTAACCTAATCAGATGGTTAATCGATGATTGAGAATCATTCTAAGGTTAAACGATCAATGTGATTGATGTTTGACCTAATGCAAGTGTTGCAGGAGGATCAATTAGCAATTGGATTGCTAATTGGCTCAATCTGATTGAGCAATTGGGCTGAGATCTAGTCTAATTGAATTTGATTCAATTATAATTGTTTGGACTTAATTAGATTAAGTCTAATTGGTTTATTGGATAAGCCAGTTGTAAGGGAGAACAAGTCCTTTTCGACTATGACTTGTATGCACCCAATTTCTAATTAAGTTAGGATTTAAATCAGAATTAAATATAATTTAATCTAATTTAATTGGCTCTTAGTTGGACTAGAATCACCTTAATTAGGTTTAATTAATTTAGATTGATTCAAAGAGTTTGACCTAGTCTACATAAGAATCCTAGTTAGACTAGGATTCCATTTCTCCCTTGCGCCACCTAAGAAAGCCCATGCCCACATATTTATTTCTAGATATTTTTTATGTGATATTCATGTCTAAGAAAAGTAATCTCACACCACTTATTTTAGAGATTTGAATCAGATTTGATTTGGTTCATTATGAAAAGTAATTTAGGTTTATTATGGAAAGTGGTTTGGGTTTATTTCCTTTTGAAAAGTCTCTCTTCACAAGAACTCCTCTCCCCTCTCTTGCGCCAACTTTCTCCATGCCTACCTTCTCTTTATGATGCCTCTTTTGTGCATGGTTTCCTACTCTCCATGCAGAAAATATGAGAAGGGGCATCCAAGAGTGGGATGCCCCATAGTTTCTTTGTTTGACTAGGTCTTTTGACCTAGTCTACCTTATATAGTGGTGCCTCCTATATGATGATTTCAGGGAGTCAAAAATCTGTGGTTTTTTCATAGAAAAGTAGAGAAGAAAGAGGATGGCATGGGTGTTTTAGGCTTCAATTTTCTTGGAGGAGAGTCTTCTATCAAGACATCAAAAGTTGATGTCTTGTAGAGACAAAAGGTAAGAGAGAAGATTATTTTCTCTTATTATTTTCTTTCAGTTTATTTTCTTTTTATTTTTATATTTTTATGTGATAAAAATTTGAGAGAGAAAGAGGGATGGCATGTGGATCTATGTTCCAATGAGTTGGGGCATGGTGATCTAATTTTGGATATGATCTGATCATATCCTGATGAGAGAAGAAGAAAAAAGAAGGTCTTCTCTTAAGTTTCTTTTAGAATTCTTCTTCTCCATCAATCATGAGATTTTTCTATGAAAAAATCAATAACATAAGATCTGAAAGTTTGAAAAATATCTAGGAAGAAGTCTCCTCATGTCCTAGCATAGAGATGTTCTCAGGACATCAATCATTGATGTCCTGAAAGAGAAGAACTATCTTCCCTTAGGACCTTTTCTATTATATATTATTTCTGATTTTAGGGAGGTCAAAGGGTTTGACTTCTCTCTCATTCCTCTCATATTCTTTATCTCTTGAATGTCCAAGAGATCCGAAAATATTTTTAGATTAACCATCCGGAGGATCCCAAGAAGCTAGCACTTCGAGCGGATCTTCATTCGACGAACCTTCGATTTTGTTGCAGCCTCATGTGGATCACCTGTAAAGGTCGAACATGTGCGGCTCCAAAGATAATAAAAAAAATAACCATGAAGTTTTCGACCCATGCAAAGGTAAGAGATCTGATCTCTTCTCTTACCTAGATGTGATCTAGATTTTAGATCTAAAACTGTTTTAGATCTAGGTATTGATTTGATCAATACCAAAGCTTTTATTTTCTGACTTATAAATACAATATGACATGTTATAGGTCCTAGTTGTAGGGTTTAGTAATCTGATTACATGCATTTGTATATTAAATTATTTAATTTACATATTCTACTGCGTTATATTTAAAAATATTTTAAAATTCATGCATAAACCTGCACTTTTTCATCAGTGGTATCAGAGCATCTAGGTTCTTTTATAACATGTTCATGATTGCATTAAAATAAATCTAAAAAATAAAATAATGATCGCACGGACTGTAGGTTGTCCTGTTGTAAGGTTTACCCCTTACAGTGCAAAGGTTTCCTGGTACGTTGCAATCTAGAAAATTAAAAAGAGTTTAAATAAATCTTATCATGAATGTTTTAGATTAGGTCTATTTCATTTCATAAATTTTTATGTAATGTACACAGATTAAAATCAGCCAAGAACAGGATCTTGCGAAGGTTCTGTTTGCTGATCGAGCCAGCTCTCAAAAATCGACGGCTCGACCAGCATGCCAGCTCGACTGAAAAGTTGGCTGAATTATTTTTCTGACTGATTTTAATTATTTTAACCTATAATTAGTATTTTTAGTGAAATAAGCGATCCATTTTTGAAATGAGTCGACCTATTTAGTGAAACAACACTAGATTGTATTAAACCTTTCAAAAGTTGAAAATGATTTTCGAAATGCCGAACCCCAACCCTCAGCCATGAACTTAATTAAAGAATTAAGTGATTATTTAGGATCTAGTTTGTGATTTAAAGATCCTAGGATAATTTCATAAAACATGGATTAAAGGGTAATGGTTAGCTTTGATCAGGTCATTAACTGGGTTAGACCTAGGGTTAGATTAAATATGGACTAAGTTAAGAAATTGATCAAACCTAATTAAAAGTTAATTAGGATTAGGTCATTTCTATAGATCACTTCAATAGTTGTAGTTAATCAAAGTCCATATACCTAACAAATAGACACTGATCATGGCTCAGTGGTGAGCCCGAGTCTTTAGGTAGACCAAATCAAAACTGATAAACCAGTTGGTGTCTAAGGTAAACCTGATCGGTGGATTTTAATTGACAACCCGTTATCTGGCCATTTCTTATGGTGTCTAAGGCAAGCTTTGGCAGACCCTCCCACCGATCATACTTACCTGCCAATGTGGTTAATCAGGTCTTGATTAGGTTGCTCATTGATTCGAGCTAACCCATTCATATAGAAAATCAGTGAGCCTGATTTCATTCAGTGAGACTGATCTAGGTGCCCATGCACCAAATTTGATCCTAGTCCTTGTTAATGACTTGAGAAGTCAGTGGAGGACTGACTTGATGAAGTCAGTGGGAGCAAATTGGTCCATGTCCTTTTTATCCTTAAATCACTAATAATTTTAAATCTTCTAAAATTATTAGGTCCTTAAAATGACAAAGTTATGGAGATAACTGAGTCATAACCTCCCATTAAGATGTTTGATAATGGGTCCATTAACTCAATAATCATTGCAGAACCAAAGGCCTGGTGCTTGTTGACTAATAGAATTATCACTCATCATATGATGATTTGGAAGTATCTCTCTAATGGTGGTTAGGTTGGCCAACCAAAGTTGGCTTAATCATTCATTGGTTAGATGCACAAGTATGGTCATGTAAATGGTTGGACCTAACCGGATCCTTACAGTGGAGGCCAAAGCCTACTGATTAGATTTTTGGATAAAATTAAATTACTAGAAGTTGTTTGGAAGAAATAATTAGTTAATGAACCTATCCGTAGATGCAGATGGGTTGGCCGACCAAAGTCGAACTTGTGTGTAGTCTATGTGGATTCTAGTACCTACTAGAAAATTAAAGTAATTCTCTGAATTGGAGGTAGAAGCTACCAATTTGAATAAAATAGTGGAGAATCTTGAGACTAAAATTCAAGTCTCTAGGCTTAAAATAATTCATATACATTAGGTCATTGTTCTCTTTTCTAAAATAAGGCTAAACCTTAATTGCTCTTATCGCTGTTAGACAGTGATGTCTTATGGACCCAACTTCGATAATTAGTATCGAAAGTCGAATTTGGTTCAGCAGTATGAATGGGTTCGTATTGGGCTTCTTAGTCCAGTCAAAATAATTAGTCCAAAATTGATCCAAATCAGGCATGTTGCTTCTACTGTTAGAAGCAGGTCATAGGAAGAAGAATTGTCTTGCTTCCCTTGACCATAATAGGCTGAACAAGTGAAAGGAGCAAGAGTTGCTCATCAAGGATGTTATATGATAATACCTTAAAGTTTCTCTATGTAATTCTACTACTTAGGTATTGATACCGATGGTCTTATGCAATTTATTGCTAGACTACAAGTAAATAGAATGTTTGAAAATGTGAGAGATTCTTGAATGTTAGGGATGGAAGTCTTATTCCAATCCTAACTTTAGAAATTGTAGAGCTTATTTTCAAATATTTCATTTAGAATAATTGTTACTATTATCCATTGTTTATGATGAATGTAATCTTTGTTGGCCTTTTGGCCAAAGATGATCATCATTCATTAATAAAGGAAGATTATTGTGATATTATTATAAATAATATTACAATAATACATGAATAATAAAGAAATGATATTTAACATTTACACAGTCTGTTAAGTGTAATGTACACACCCAAGTTAGATAATATCATGGATGTCTATCTTTGGCATTATAGCTTAGTCACCTTGACAAGAACAAGATAAATAGATTAGCTTGAGAGAAAATCTCACATCAATGATTGTGAATCATTGATAGCCTGTGAGTCTTGTCTTCTTGGAAAGATGACAAAGTCACCTTTTAATGAAAAGGTGAAGGAGCTGATAAAGTTCTAAGTCTCATACATAGTGATGTATGTAGACCTGTGAACTTAAGTGCCAGAGGAAGATATTAATATTTCATTACAGACGACCTATCTGGCATGGGTGCATCTGGCCTGAATCATTTGAAATGTTCAAATAATTCAATAATGAAAATATGAAACAAACTGGATAAGGTGTTAGAACTCTTCGATCAATCGAGGAGGGAATACTTATCCAGTGAGTTTGTGACATATCTAGGAGAGAATTAGATTCTCTCTCAGTGGATTCCTTTTCGAACACAGTGTATCTGAAAGGAGAAGTTGAACTTTGTTAGACATGGTTCAATCCACGATAGGGTTCACTTCTCTGCCTGTTTCAGGATTGTGCTCTTTATGACTACCTATTTTACTCTGAAAATATACTGAGTAAGTCTGTTATGCAGATTTCATATGAGATATGGATCGGGCATAGACCTAGACTCTCTCACCTTTGGGTTTGGAGTTGATCGGCCTATGTCAAAGGTTTGCATACAGATAAACTTGGTTCTTGATCCAATAGGTGTTTAAGGGTTACTAATTCTAACATGCTGAAGAACATAAGATGCTCATCAGCAGTGGGGCATTCCTTTTGGAAAGAGTTCCTTAGAGAAGGAACTGATGCCTATCAAGTTGAACTTGAAAGTTTGACTGTAGAAAATGAAACGACATAATCTAGTAAACCTACAGAATGAATTTGATTAGATCAAACTCGGAGCCATTAAAGTAACACCTTTAAGGAGATCTGGTAGAGTACCACGTTAGCCGGACAAACACTTCAGTGTCTAGGTCTGGGATGGCATCCTGTTGAGCTCGATGAGATTAATAAGGATCTGATCACCTATAGGGATGCAATGCAGTGGTCTAACTCTGAGAAGTGGCTTGAAGTCATTAAATCCAAATAGAAGTCTATGAAAATCAATAGTGTATGGACACTAGATGATTCACCTGAAGGATAAAACCATTGGGTGTGAATGAATTTTTCAAAAGGATCAGAGTAGCGCAGACAGGAAGGTAGAGACCTATAAAGCCCGTTTCGCTTATTATCCCAGAGTTGGAACATACGTTTTGAATATGTCTTTGTTATGAACAAAGAGGAACCCTGCATTTATAAGTGGGCAAAATATTCTGTAGTGTTATTCCTTATGTTGTCTTGGATGAAATTCTCTTAATCGGAATGGCATTCCAGCATTGCAAGGAATAAAGATTTGGGTGTCATCAAATTTCTCCATGTTCAAGATCAGATATGGTATACTCACTAATGGTAGTGAGCAGATACAGTCTGATCTAAGTAAGAACCACTGAAAGATTGTATAGACAATCCTTAAGTATTTGAAAATACTAAGGTCCAGTGACTCAAATATGAAAATACTGACTTTAAACATGTGGATGTTTCGATTTCAGTCAGATCAAGATGACAACAAGAAAGTATCGATCATACCCTAATTGTAGGAGCAATCTGCTGGAAAGATTCAAGCAGGATACTTTAGCCTACTCAGTTAGTGATATAGAGTACATCGTAGCATATGATGCTGCCATGTAAGCTGTGTAGTTGCTGAGCTTCATTAGCAGGTTGAGAGTGCACCCTCCACCGATGGTCCAGTCCTATCGTAGCACTGGAGCCATAGCTCTGGCTAAAGAATCGAAGGACCAGCATACTTTGTATTGCTATCACCTTTGATTTTAGATCAGGGTGACATCATCTTTGGAAGATCGATGAAAAAGGAGAACTTGACCGGCCCATTTGCTAAGGCTCGAACTGAGAAGTTCTATGAAATCAAATGGAAGATAGGATATTTGATATCATTTTGATTGCTTTAGTACAAGTGGAGTTGTTGAAAATATGTCCTAAAGCCAATCATCTAAGTGGTAGATGATTGGAATTAATATATGAATTATCTAATAATAATATTATTTGGTAGGTTCATCATAAAATTCTATCTTCCTTAAATGAACTCCTAAATTATGATAAAGTCTTAGAACCATAATCAATCGATAAAGGAGGATTTATCGGATGTTCTTAAATTATTCACGATCAAATGATAAGTTATTAACAAGGACGATAATTATCAAGTGTAGATCACTGTATGCCATATGCATTGGTTGTCCTCTAACCAAGTGGTGTGGAGACACTGGTATGACATTCAGATGAGATGTAGGAGTACATCTGCACTGAAGTGACCAATGTAACACTCTACTTCAAGAGTAGCTAGCTAAGGCCAATGGGTATAAGTGTTCCTCTGATCAGAGATCACCACGGTGACTTGCAAGCAACTCACTGTACTTTGATGCGGACTGTCTGTATTTTTAATATAGGTTCGAAAGATTTTTGGATATAGTCAAGTACTTGTGAAGTCAGTGTATGAGTCAAGATGGGATTGACCACTCCTGATTAACTTTAGGAAGAGAATGTCTCGCTGTATTTCAATTTAGCAAAACCTTGCCTGGGTAATCCTCGTGAGGAGTCACAGGATTTGCAAAATTTTGAGACACAATAGAGATGACTTGTATGAGTGTTGACAGCATACTCGAAGTCGTCTTGAGCATTATTGGTCAAAGGATAAATTATATGATAACCATGGGTCAAGGTTCTTAGAATGTTGCTTTGCATACATTGACCTATCTGATATCGGAATTATTGCTAGATGGTTACTTCGACTGGTACAGAAATTGTTTCTATGCTACGACTTAGGTTCGAACCTATAGGTCACACATATAAGAGGTTGTAACCTAATCAGATGTTAATCGATGATTGAGAATCGTTCTAAGGTAAACGATCAATGTGATTGATATTTGACCTATTGAAGTGCTGCAGGAGGATCAATTAGCAATTGGATTGCTAATTGGCTCAATCTAATTGAATAATTGGGCTGAGATCAAGTCTAATTAAATTTGATTCAATTAGAATTAGTTTGACTTAATTGGATTAAGTCTAATTGTTTATTGATAAGCCATTTAAGGGAGAACAAGTCCCTGTTCGACTAGGACTTGTATGCACCTAATTTCTAATTAAGTTAGGATTTAAATCAGAATTAAATATTATTTAATCTGATTTAATTAGCTTTTAGTTGACTAGATCATCCTTAATTAGGTTACAATTAATTTGGATTGGTTCAAAGAGTTTGACCTAGTCTATATGAGAATCCTAGTTAGACTAGGATTCCATCTTCTCCCTTGCCCACCTAAGAAAGCCCAGCCCACATATTTATTTTTAGATATTTTTTATGTGATATTACATCTAAGAAAGTAATCTCACACAACTTATTCTAGAGATTTGAATCAGATTTGATTTGGTTCATTATGGAAAGTGATTTGGTTTATTATGGAAAGTGGTTTGGGTTTATTTCCTTTTGAAAAATCTCTCTTCACAAGAACTCCTCTCCCCTCTCTTGCCCAACTTTCTCCATGCCTACCTTTTCTTTATGATGCCTCTTTTGTGCATGGTTTCCTACTCTCCATGCAGAAAATAAGAGAAGGGGCATCCAAGAGTTGGATGCCCCATAGTTTCCTTGTTTGACTAGGTCTTTTGACCTAGTCTACCTTATACAGTGGTGCCTTCTATATGATGATTTTAGGGAGTCAAAAATCTATGGTTTTTTCATAGAAAAAGCAGAGAAGAAAGAGGATGGCATGGGTGTTTTGAGGTGTCAATTTTTTTGGAGGAGAGTCTTCTATCAAGACATCAAAAGTTGATGTCTTGTAGAGACAAAAGGTAAGAGAGAAGATTATTTTCTCTTATTTTTTCTTTTCAGTTTATTTTCTCTTTATTTTTATATTTTTATATGATAAAAATTGAGAGAGAAAGAGGGATGGCATGGTGGATCTATGTTCCAATGAGTTGGGGCATGGTGATCTGATTTTGGACATGATCTGATCATGTCCTGATGAGAGAAGAAGAGAAGAAAAGAAGATCTTCTCTTAAGGTTTCTTTTAGAATCTTCTTCTCCATCAATCATGAATTTTTCTATGAGAAAAATCAGATAACATAAGATCTAAAGTTTGAAAAATATCTAGAGAAGAAGGTCTCCTCATGTCCTAGCATAGAGATTTCTCAGGACATCAATCGTTGATGTCCTGAAAGAAAGAACTGTCTTCCTTAGGACCTTTTCTATTATATATATTTTGATTTTAGGAAGGTCAAAGGGTTTGACTTCTCCCTCATTTCTCCTCATATTCTTCATCTCTTGGAATATCCAAAAGATCTAAGAATATTTTTAGATTAACCATCCGGAGGGATCCGCAAGAAGCTAGCACTTCGAGCGGATCTTCGTTCGACGAACCTCTGATTTTGTTGTAGCCTCGTGTGGATCACCTGTAGAGGTCGATGGTGTGCGGCTCCAAAGCAATAAAAAAAATCAACCACAGAGTTCTCGACCCACGAAGGTAAGAGATCTGATCTCTTCTCTTACCTAGATGTGATCTAGGTTTTAGATCTAAAACTATTTTAGATCTAGGATATTGATTTGATCAATACCAAAGCTTTTATTTTCTGACTTATAAATTAATATGACATGTTATAGGTCCTAGTTGTAGGGTTTAGTAATCTGATTACATGCATTTTATATTAAATTATTTAATTTACATATTCGCTGCGTTACATTTCAAAAATATTTTGAATTCATGCATGAAAACTCTGTACTTTTTTCATCAATTGGTATGTCGTACAAAAATAACACCTAGAAGGATATATGATATACCAACCGATTAGGGATGGATGAAAATATAGATTTATATAAAGAGGAAGCTTTCAAAAAAAAAATATTAGCCAACTTCTTGTTGATGAAGAACTTGTAACAGCTCCTTTAAATAGGGCTGATCTAGCCTCCAAGAAGTTGAAGCTATTTTTATTTATCTTGAGAGTCAGAGGACGACGATCAGTTATAAATGACGATGAGATAGAAGACATACATATGCTGATTATTGTAATTCGAAGGAGAATCTACAATCAGGGAGATACGAATATTGATAGTAGATCTATATTTTGTTCATCTTCTCTTGCAATAATGATATCATAATTCTATTCATTAGAATAAATTTATTTTTTATTATTATGTTCAATATTATATTCATTATATGTCAAGAATTGCAGGTATGACATCAAGAGACAACGATGATGTTCACATCACAGTCTATCCTTAGAGGTTGAGGCACCTTCATTGATTTTCACTTCCACAACTCTGTTGCTAGAAGGTCCTAGCATGACAGATTTAGTGAGTGGATCCGAGTAGGTGGATCCGAGTGGTATTATTATACTTTTATATAATATTTTTTTTTTTATTTAGATAGCTATCATACTAATGATTTATTTATTGTTGTTTCAGGGAAAGTCTCTACCAGTGGTGAGGTGAGGGCGAGGTTCATCA